>NC_056751.1:635159651-635344651 GCF_019279795.1 Protopterus annectens
CGTCTAGCCTATAATGCACCTACTTATCTATTATTTACCATGGACACTATCAATAAAGCTTGGGACTTTGACAAGTTTGCCTCCTCATTATTTTTATAGGTTCATAGGTGTTTACTAGGCTAATGACCACAAGGGCCTTTTTAAGCCTAGCCATGCATCCCAAATCTCTGACAAGTTCTGATACCCTTGATAAGTGTTAGCAGGGGTTCGGGAGATGAAACATTTACAAGCAGGGGCCTGGGAGATGAACCATTTACAGGATACCTGTGTCCATTAGAGACATAGGTGCCAAACCAGGAATGAATTTCTGGTTTCCCATCCAGTTGTCCAAGTTGCACTTGAAATGGGTTAGGGAGGAACTCTGCTTCACATGGATAGGGAGCCTGTTCCAGAAAAGGGATGGTCTTTGGGATGCATACATGTTTCTTCAGCAGGTTCTACTTGTATCACAAGCAAGGGTTTAGAGCAAGCAATTCTGCCGCTCTTTGTTTTGTGCATATGCAGGAGGTCCATCAGATTGGTGTCTGACAATACCCTGTATGTCAGGCATAGATCTCCCCTCAAAAGCATGCAGGAGACAGAATACAGGGATAGGACCTTGAGGAGGTCTGCATAAGACATTTTACTTACACCCTGTATTCTTTTAGTGAGGAACCTTTGTGAATGTTCCAAATGTTGGATATGCCTGGTTAGGTACATACCAAAGGAGGCATTGTACTCCATGATAGGTCTGATGAATGCCAAATACAGTGGAAGAATGATTTCCTTGGACTTAGATGCCATATGTTTGTTTATAAGTTGTGCAACATAGAATGATTTCCTCACTGCTGCAGACACATGATGGTCAAAGGCTAGATTACTATCTATGTGTGCCCCTAATTCCCTGACTAGAGGGTCAGTTCTAAGGGGTATGTTGTCAATATGATAATTACCAGGGATGGATGACTTCCCAAAGGATACTATTATGTCTTTCTTGGCATTTAGTTTTAGTTCATGGCTCTGACACCAGTTGTTTGTCTGTGTCAGCCCCTCCTGGAGAAAATTTGTGTCAGTGTGAGATTCAATGACAGCTCCTAATTTGCAATCATCTGCAAATTTAGTCAGCCAAAGACCACTGACATTGGCCTTGACGTCTGAGAAGTAAATGCCAAAAAGGAGCGGTCCAAGGACTGATCCCTGAGGGACTCCACTTGTGACTGGCTTCTATATAGAGGTGGACTCCCCAATTCTAACTTCCTGGGTCCTGTGAGCCAGTTGGGTATCCAGTGGGTGACATACGGGTTTGTACCTAACCTCTTGAGTTTGTCAACAATGCTTGATTGGGGTATTGTGTCAAATTCTTGGCCAGGTCATGCTAGGCAGTGTTAATGATTTTGCGCTCATTCATTGCTTTGGTGACTTTCTGAAAGAGTAGGCATGATCTGCCCTTGGCGAAACCAAACTGGGTTGGGTCCAGTGTCTGGTGGTTTACTATATCTCTATTGATCATCTCCATGATAATTCTTTCTATGGCTTTACATGCAAGACTAATGAGACTTATGGGTCTGTAGTTTCCAGGGTCTGTAGATGGCCCAACTTTGTGCAGAAGGATGACTGTTGCCTTTCTCTATTCATGAGACATGAAGCTTGTTTGGAGGCTACAGTTAAATAGTAATTCCCGAGGTCCTGATAGGTCATGTTTTATGCTATTTAGAAGGCATCCTGGTATATTTTTACTTGTCTAAGGCTTTTGACTTTATCTCACAACAAACTCTTGCAATGAATGTCTTCCCTATGCCTATCACTTCTTATTCTCCACTGGTTCAACAACTATTTATCTTAGAGACAGCAATGTGTGAAATAGCAGAAAGCCTTCTCTGCATATTTGACCATCAACGCAGGCATTCTCTAAGCCTCTATTCTTGGTCCACTTCTTTCTAACATCTTTATGCCTCTTTGTGCCAAGTGTCCCTTTTACAATATGCAGATTACTCCACACTTATACCTTCTTCTGACAACCAGATACTTTTTCAAAAGCAAAAACACAAGAAACCTTTACCTATGTAAAAAGGTGGATCCACTGCCAAATCATTGCTCAATTATAATAAAGTTACTCTTAGTGGTGCTGCGGTAGCGTTGTCACCTCACAGTTAAATGTTGCTCGTTCGATTCTCAGTTAGAGCGTCTTCTGTGTGGTGACATGCATGAATGGGTGATGGGCGTTCCTTCATTGAAGGTTGTGCATTAGGCCCGGCAAGCCAGCACATAAAAATCTACTGCTAATCATTAGTGGACCGGAGTTCCGCTGTGGCGAACCCTAACCAGGAAAAGCCGAAAGACACAACAACTCTTATTCTTTCCAGAGGTATGTTCAAAAGTAAGTCTGACCAATAATGAAACTGAAGTTGTTTCTTATGCAAACTTGCTATAATGACAATATAAACCACAACAATCCACCAGACCAATTCCATTTTACTTAGGTCCATATAAAGCTCACATGACTTTAAACATGCACAAAATAATTTCTGTCTGTGTCTTAGCTATGATCCAGCTCTTAATTACTCAGAGCTGCTTGTTTGGTGACTTCCCTTGGTATTTTTTTACTCTTCTCATATTAATAACAACTGTATTTTAGCTGTTAAGTTATTTGCTGTTTTTTTTTTTTTGCTGCCCTTTTCAACAACGAAAAAAACTGTACTGTCTATTGCTGCTTTGAATAATTAACTGCATTGCGATACATTGTATCAGATAGTTCTAAGGCTGCTGTAGCTTGCTTGTGTGGTCTTTTTACACTTGGGTCCAAAACCAGCCATTCTATATTGAGGGTTTTTCTGCATTCTTGTGGCAGAAGTGTGCCGATGTGAGCTATCTGTGTTGGGGATTGCTTGTAGAAGGCCTATTGTGTGATTTCCTGTTTGATAGCTGAAACCTTTTCCTCTTTGTTCAAATTTAAGCCTGGCATTTGTGTGGGCTTTGGCATAATTACTCAGAGCTGCTCATCGTTTGGCTACTTTGCTTGGGAGTGCTGAGAATCTGCTTTCATTTGGAGCAAACCATTACTCAAAAGATGAAAATAAGTTGGTTTTTTTGCACTTCTCTTATTATTTTCAACTGTATTTTAGCAGTTTCTTAAGTTATTTTTTGTTTTTTTATGCTGTACTGTCTACTGCTGAGTTAAGTAATTAACTGCATGGTAATACATTGAATCTGATAGTTTTTTAAACTTGGGCCCCAAACCAGCCATTCTATATGACGATGTGTGCTGATTTGACCTATCCAACTTGGGGTTTGCTGGTAGAAGGCTTATTGTGTGCTTTCCTGATTGGTAGTTAGTTTAAATCTTTTTCCTCTTTGCTCATATTTAAGCTTTGTGTTTGTGCTAAGCTGCTCATAATGCAGAGGTGGTTAACAGTGCCCTGTATACATTCCCCTAGAATACCTATCACTAACACTATACCCAGTCTCTTGCAGCTCTAGGAGGAAATAAGTTGCATGCTGAGTAACATCACTTTGTGTGGTTGTTTTTGACTACACAAAGTGTAGTTCCCAATCACACTGTGTGTGCCACCAGCACAGTTCAGTCTAATTAATTTATTCCCTTCCCTGACTATATCCACATTAAGGATCATGGATGGGCAGTTTCCTAACATCTCTATTTCCAACCTGGTGGACATTGGCATCCTGAGGCAATATAGCATAGCAATTGTCTTACCAATACTTTATGTTAGAAATGTAGTTACACTATGAAATTGGAGGCAAGACTCTCACATTTAGTCAAAATGAATGCCAAACAGGTTGTTAGCACACATACATATCACTTCCCAAACTAAATAAAGACTCAACACATAAACCCACATATGTGGAGGTACTCGCTGGAAACTTACTAAAAGACCAGAGGCCTCCAAAATAGTGCCTTCAGAAACCACTTAGACACACAGTAATGCAACCCCCCCCCCCACAAAACACACAATAACACACACACACACACACACACACACACACACACACACACACACACACACACACACACACACACACACACACACACACACACACACACACACACACACACACACACACACACACACACACACACACACACACACACTAGTGCCTCAACAAATAAGCCGATAATACCACTAAACCCAATGCACTGGTCATAGGAGACTCCATAGTGAGACCCACATATGTTCTCCTCACCAGGCTAGGTAAAGAGTGGGTTACAGTTTGCTGCTGTCAGGTGCCAGGATCTGTCAAGTCACTCAAACACTCAAATCACTTAACCACAAGTACCAGTATGATTCCATCATACTCCATCTGGGGTGAATGAATTGAGACATACCTCTCCAGACTATATGAAGAGCAACGTGACTGAACTCTCAGATTATGTGCCACAGGCAGGTATAAGCCTGTCCTTAACAGCATTCTACTGTTTCCAAGGATGATGCCACAATGCAAACAAAAAAGATTGACTAACAGTTGGCTTAGCTTCTGGTGTCATTCGAAAGGGATCCAATATCTGTCAGCCTGGAAAGACATGGTCGACACCCTACGCTGCTTTGCCAGAGATGGTCTGTATCTGTCTCCTCTAGGTTTTTGGATACTGGCAAAGGCATTAGCCACCCCCTATTGTGCCTTTTTTAGGCAGTGTCAAAATAACCAACCCCCAATGTAAAAAAATTCTTCCTAGATAAACTGAAATTTCTGCTGCATAATGCTAGGAGTCTAAACAAGAAACTGGACTCCCTGGAAGCAGTTCTCACCTTGGGAGATGCTGACATCTGTGCATTCACCAAGACATGGTTCAAAGCCACAGAAAGTACGCCAGCCATGCAAGGCTGGAAAGCCTTCCATATGTTCAGATCACAAACTGAGAAAACAGTACGACTCTCTCAAGCTGCTCCATGTCCAATTAACCATAGGCAAAATCCCATGCCACATCATAGCTAGCTATAGGCCTCCCACCATGAACCAGGAAAAGCATAATGCATACCTGGACTTACTGGAGCTACTTACCATAGAGCCCAACACCTTACTCATGGGTTATTTTATTTATACAACCATAAACTGGAAAACATACATGACCAGAAACAGGCTGGCTCAGAGGTTTGTAGACTTTGTCAATGCAAATGTTCTGAAACAGCTAGTCAGCACACCCACAAGGGGATCAAACATCCTGGACATAGTACTCACTAATATGGGACAGCACTGCATTCCCACATGTATGATGTCTTCCCTGGTAAGATCAGACCATAAATTAGTCTCTTTTGATGTAATTATAAGGGCAGATACCCCATCAAGCTCAAAAATGCTTAAGAATTTTTCCAGGACAAATTACTTCCTACTAAGCGATGGTGTAAGAAGTTTCAAAGCCCCCTGAAACACAGTTAATACAGACTCTACAGATGTGTACACCAATGCCCTGCATAACCACTTAAGCAATTACATAAATCAATTGTACCTGACTCGATTAAAACCAGGTCTTGCTGAGCAAACAAGCCACCCTGGTGGAACCCTACTATAAACAGGTTATACAACAAAAGAAAGAAACTAATGTCCAAAAACAAGAGGGAATTGGCTCAACAAAGGGAGAAACCCCTCTGTAGCATAAACAAACAAACAAACAAACAAACAAACAAACAAACAAACAAACAAACAAACAAATTAGAGATCTTGCCAAGTCCTCTAAAGCTAATTATGAAGCAAAAATATCCTCCCTAACCAAGGATAATCTCAAGGCTTTCTTTAACTATGTCCAAAATGTAAAGGGTAATACCCAGCTATGCACTGAACTGGTTCTGGATGGCATCACTCATACTCAACTGGAATTAATAGCTGACCTGCTAGCTGGCAGATTTGGAGAAAACATCACCCCCACTGTCCCCACCAGTCATCATCCAAAGTATACCTGCCACTATTCCTCAGCCTATTATATCAAGAGAAAAGGTCATCTCTATGCTCTCCAATGACAACAACATGGAATCAATGGGACCAGACAACATTCCAGGTTGCCTTTTAAACAACTTAAAACATGACCTATTAGGCCTACCTGCATCCCTATTTAAAACAGCCTGCGGATTGGCTATGTTCCTGCAGAATGGAGGAAAGCAACAGTAATCCCTCTGCACAAAGTGGGACTATCAACTGACCCTGGGAATTATAGACCCATAATCTCGACTAGCCTAATCTGTAAGGCCATGGAAAGAATCATTATGGGTATTATCAACAAGGACATATGTAATCTCCAAACTCTGGACCCAACCCAGCTTGGATTCATCAAGGGTAGATCATGTCCATTAAACCTGGTTGACATCTTTGAGAAAGTCACCAAGGCCCTGGACAAGGGAAAGACAGTACATACCACCTACCTTGGCCTAGCTAAGGCATTTGACACAACCCCCCACTCAGATATTATAGGGAAAGACTCCCAATTGGGAATTAATCAGCCAGATGGCTCACCAACAGGATACATGCTGTCAAAGTGGGTGACTTTATTTCTAGAAAAAGGCCAATCACCAGTGACATACCACAGAGTTCTGTGCTGGGCCTTTTACTCGTCAGAATCTATTTCTCAGAAGTCCGGGCAAACATGGACAGTCTATGGATGACCAACTTCACTGATGATTGCAAATTGGGAGAAATCATTGAGTCCCCCAGTGATGCCAATATACAGCAGAAAAGGTTAATGAAGACAAATAATTGGTGCCAAAGCCATGGATTGAAAATAAATGCAAAAGAAATTATTATTATCCCTTTTGGTAAAGCTAACATCCCTGCTAATTACATTATAGACAGCATCCCCACTAAGTGGAGACCCACAGGTATATCTGGGTACTCAAGTTGCTAGCAATCTGAACTTCAACCACCATGTATCCACAGTGGTAAGGAAATCCTTCTATGTGGCACATCTCATAAGCAAAGGCATCACATCTAGATCTAAAGATATTATAATTCCATTATACTTGGCCCTCATCAGATAAATAATTGAGTACAATCATCCCTTTTGCATGTATCTCACCAGACACCTGTGACAGCTGGAGAGACCACAGAGGTTTCTCAGCAAGATAATGCAGGGTACACAAAAACAAGTCTTATGTGGAAAAACAGAAATTCAATAATTAGATGTTTTGTCTCATGTCATAAGAAGCCTTCTTAGTAGATATTTAAGTCAAAAACTGACAAAGCAAAAGGGACTGCAATACCTGTTTGAATTTTAGGTTGTTAGTTGATTCTGGATTACTCTCATTACAGTCACTTATCCTGCCATTGTGCAACTGGGCCAGATTATTGGCTTACATTTCAGTGATGTAAGCTTTCCAGATGGAACTCAGTAAATTAATTTCTCAGAATGAACGTATCCATCCATTCATCCATCCATCCATCCATCCATCCATCCATCCATCCATCCATCCATCCATCCATCCACAACCCCTTTTCCCAGTTTTGCATATGGGGTCAGGGAAATATCCATTTGTGACCCATGATGGAGTGACCTCACAGCTGATTGTATTACAAAGGAAAGTTTAAGTGGGAGCGTCTTCTCAAGCATGGGGTAGGAAGAGCACACACACAAGGATAGCAATATGTATAGGCAAACCAGGCAGCCATCTATGGTGCTGCTCTTGCAGCTGTGGCAGGGGTCCTTTTCTGCAATATATTTATTTGTTTTGTTTTCTGAAGGCAAAGCAATTTGTGTTTTATAATTTTTAGAAAATAAACAACCAACCAACCAAACAACCAAATAAATAAATAAATATTTAGCAGAAAAGTGCCCCATACCACAGCTGTGAGGACAGCACCCTAAAGAGGAAGTTATAGACCTGACCAGTTGATTAGTTGACTACCTGTTCCATCCTGCTCATGATTTACCTAGACAATGAATCAGGTAGCTTGTGGGTGGCAAGAGAAAGCTGCTAGCAGTGATATGGTGAGGTAAGTATTTTTTTTTTTTACTTTTACTGGCAGACAGTCAGATATTTGCACTTATTGTTCTCAGATGTCCTTGATTTTACAGAACATAATTGATTTTACTTAATATGTTGTCCTCTGGTTGTCCCTCATAAAATATTTGATTTACTGTTAAATCATGGAGGATTACTGTCAGTCAATAATGCCAGACATTACAGCTGCTTACTTCTTATTGTTCTGAAAAAGGCATGTTAATGTGAAACCTTTTGTTCAATTAATTTCTGACATGAATTAAAGCAATAGTTAAACATATTCCCTAGATTTTAGGTTTTTGTCTCCCCACCATTATTTTCTGACTTTGTCTTTGATTATTGAGCAAAGCTATTATCAGTCGATGGATAAACCACTGGAGATTACATTGAGTCAAAAATGCCAGAGATTGGAGTTACAACTAAGACTAACATCAAAATGCTGGTGTGTGTGTGTGTGTGTGTGTGTGTGTGTGTGTGTGTGTTTGTGGGGGAGTATGACTGACTACTGCCCTTTGTTTATTATTATTACTTCTGTGATTAATGTTTGTGGTGGTATTCATACTACAAGGGGAAATTTAGCTAGA
Source organism: Protopterus annectens (assembly GCF_019279795.1). Classification (NCBI taxonomy): domain Eukaryota; kingdom Metazoa; phylum Chordata; order Ceratodontiformes; family Protopteridae; genus Protopterus; species Protopterus annectens. Next base: position 635,168,155 of record NC_056751.1, read on the forward strand.
GCATTGGGGATCTCCTTCTACTTGGCATTGTTGTGAGTGGGACCCATTTTGTAAGAGCACTTTCTGTTTCTTTTCCAGGAGCAAAGGCAGCACAGAGAAACAGGGAGGCAAACAGAGGGAGAAGATGATGGAGTATTTGATAGAAATGAAATGAAAGAGAAAGCAAATATCGAGACCAGAGAATGTGTGCAGTACTCTGAGGAAATGTTTCAAAGAAACCTGTTTGATGGAGATGACTCAGCAAATGATGGATATATAATTACAACCCTCCAGTTGGGAGGGTTGTGGGATGATTTACTTAAAGAAATGGTGGTACAGAGTGAGGCAGAGAATGAAGAAGATGTTTCCTGGGGAGACATTATAGAGAAAATACACATGGAGGATGCAGAGACAATCCAGAAGAATAGTGGTGAGATAGAAAAGAAAACATATGCAGAGAAAGTAAAAGAAGGCAAAAGGGAAGTAGAAGAAGGCAGAAGAAAATGAAAAACTGAAGTACCTGTAAAGATTCGAAGTAAAAAGACAAAGAAAAGGAGAGGTATGAAGTGTGGGACAATTTAATAGTTCCTTTGGGTATAAAAGCACATTAGGTAAGAACATTTATTCTTATTAATAAAGAAACATTTTGTGGCATTATGTTTGAGACTGTGTTTTCAATAGAAAATGTTCTTGGAGAATATGAAAAAAAAGAAAGACTATAACCCATGGAGTCTTTATGTGATAAAAGCATTTAACAGGGAAACAAAAAATGAAAATTCATGTACAATTTCAAACAAAGGTGAAAAGAGAAATTTTGAAAGGACATTTGAAAACTTTATGTAAAGAAGTACTAGACATTGCAAAAGTTTATGATAAATAGGGTTTATGGACTGGTGGATGAGGTTGTAGTACTGTGTTAAAAATAGAAAGAGAAAAATGTATACGTATACCAAGCATAATAAATGTGGAGGAGAATAGGGGTGTTGTAAAATACAGGCAACAACCCAAAACATGCCTTTTTGTGGAAAAGAAGGACATTTGATAAGTAACTGCGATAAAAGAAGATGTTATATTTGTGGGGAAATGGGAAATGATGCAAACATGTGAATTGAAATGTTATAAATGCAACAAAATTGGACATTTATGTATAGATTGTTAAAATGAAAATAAGAGTAAGGAAAAAGAAAAAGAAAGAGGAGAAAATGAACAAAGAGAAGACATTTTAGAAGTAGTAGAATAGAAGAAAAATTAGATGAAAAAATAATAAAGAGGACATAGAAGAAGGTTCTGAAATGAGTGATGAAGAAGAAGACAAAATGGAAAGTAGGAAAAAGGAAAAAAGTAATTATATTGTTAAAATGGTAAAAGATAGAAAATGAGAATGTAAAGGGATAAGTACAAAAGAAAAAAGAAAGAACAGGAAATGGATGAAAAATAACATATACAGCTAATGGTTGGGAGCTGTTATAATGCTTAAGATGTGTGACTCATAGACACAAGGTACATTGATTCTCACCTTTCGGAGGGAAAGTGGCTAGGCTTACAATGCCTTTTAAGAAAGCTAGCCTAGTAATTAGCTGCGAACTTATGAAACCATGACTCTAAGGAAACATGAACATGAACGTTTTAGAGTACTTTCTATAAATGTGATTAGTCTTAAGAATACAGTAAGAAGAATAGAGATTTTGGAGTGGTGTAATACATGTGATGAAAATATAATTATATTAGAAGATGCAAGATGTTTGACAAATGTAGAAAGATTATAAACAGAAAAACTATGTAGATGAAAGATTACAGAGAAACTATAGGGAGGAAAGATAATCTGGAATTCTGGTAATGATAGATGTTCTGGAATAGCTACATTCTGTAGAAATACAGTAAAGATATTAGATGTAACTTTAGAAAAATGGAAAGATTAACCATTGTAGATTTAAAATGGAAAGAAAAAGTCTATAGAATTATAACATGATATGCTTATAGTAATTGTAAACAAAGGGAAAGCTTATTTCATCAGATTTTAGATTATGTAACGATAAATATTAATATAATAACAGGAGACTTTAATTTTGATTTAAGAGGCAAGTATAAAAAGAAAGGAAGCAATATAAGAAAAATGAAGTTATAAGATGTGGTGAGTTCATGGACTTACAAAACGGGTATGTATAGAACTGATATAGATTATTTTATAGTATCAGAAGGTTTAATTGGTGGGTAGTTGAAATGGGAATTTCTGATCATCTTGCAATCCTGCTGGAGATGAAGGAAAATAAGGAATTTATAAAAATAGACAAAGGAATAAAAAGGATAAATGAGAAAGCATGAAATGAAGAAAGTAATTGATTAGTCATTAGTGAAAAACCACAAGAGGACTGGTTTCTGGCCAGAATTTGTAGTTTAGTGGAGGTTTGGGCCGCTTTTCCATCCTCTTCAACTTTCTGGTTTAAAAGCCTGCTTTTGCACTTGTTTCCCACCTTTCCTTTAACTAGTCTAGTCCTGATACAGATTTGCTGTATCCAGGACTGTTTGTAAGCTTCTGAGTCCCCCAAGCATTTCTGTGTTGGAGGGAAGCCTTCTAGGTTATCTGTGGGTGTGGTAAGCACTAGGTAGCTTATCTACAACAAGTTTAGTGGTTTCTGGCCCTGAAATTGTAGTTTATTGAATGTTTGGGCAGTTTTTCCATCCCTTTCAACTTTCTGGTTTAAAAGCCTGCATTTGCATGGGTTTTTGCTTGTTTAAACTCCACTCAGCGGCACCGAGTTGAGGTAAACTATTACTAGTGCCAGAAAGTCTGCCCTTCATTTTTTCCCTTAGATCTTGCTAGTTCTTTCTCTCTTGCACTTCAAATAGCTTAATCACTTTGCACTTCAACAGGGTTTTGTAACAATTATTATAGTACACCTAAGAGCCATCAGCACCAGTTGTTCTTCATGGAAATAGCTCCAGTACTTAGTAGTTATGACCACCCCTCCTGGCATGATTAAAGAGCAGTTCCCTGTGCTTTCTCCTATTAACCTGGTGCTCTTGGGCATTCAGAGGCAGTATAGCAACTGTGTCATGTACACAGACACCAGACTCTATAGATAGCATACATACCAAGACAAACACACTGCCATGCCTCTTCTCTTCAACCTTGATCCTGACACTGGACTGGGAGAAAGGAAAATTCCCAGGATCACGCCAGATCACTGCTGACAGGGGGGGGTCAAAGGAAATAAAAAAATGAGAAGAAATAGGAAAAGGAATAGTTATACTAGAGTTATAGGAGGGTCCAGGGCTGATAGCCTAGTACCAACCTATGAACCTATGAACAGACAACCTTCTCCTCTTACCTCTCAACAAACAGACTTGTGAGAGATGCACTTATATCACCAAAATGAAAACTATGCACTTTCCAGCCAAGACTGGACTAGCTGGTCAAGAGTAGAAGGCAAAACCTGCACCACACCACATAGAATACACAGCCCTCCAGAACACCCACTATCACAGCTCTCACATAAAAACACAAACCACACACCCACCTTCATGGAGGCACTCAATAGAAATTTACCCAAACAGCAGAGACCTCCAAGACAGAAATGCACTCGACCAACACAGCACAAACCACAGGACACATAGCTCAGCCCCACAGTGTGTCCCTCAACCTATGCCCCTAAGGCTAAACACCTTGCCCAGTACACTAATCATAGGTGACTCAATAGTGAGGCGCATGGATGTCCCAATCACTAGGTTGAATAAGGAGAAGGTAACAGTCAGCTGTCTATCAGGTGCCAGAATCTGACACATAACACATGCACTCAGATCACTCCACAACAAGTACAAGTATGACTCTGTCATTGTCCATATGGGTGTGAATGACCTGAGATGCACCTCCCTGGACTACATGAAAAGAAACATGGTGGAACTCTCGAATTATGTGGCCCAAACAGGTATGATACTAGCCCTGCGCAGTATCCTACTGTCGCCCAGAATGATACCGCAGTATAAATAGAAAATGATTCACTTCAACAATTGGCTAAGTTTCTGGTGTCATTCTTAGGGGATCCAGTATCTGTCTGCTTGAGATGACATGATTGACAGACCTCGATGCTTTGCCAGAGATGGCCTGCATCTGTCACCCCTGGGTTTCCAGGTACTGGCTAAGGCTCTTGCCACCTCTATAGTGCCTTTTTTAGGCAGAGTTCCAAAGACCAAATTACCACTGTAACAGCTATAAATAAATGCAATCTGAGGGTCATGCTGCTCAATGCTAGAAGTCTAAATCTCAAGATGTACTCGCAGCAGTCCTCAAAATGGAGAACATTGACATCTGTGCTGTAATGGCGACCTGGTTTAAAGTGTCAGAAAACACCCCTGTGCTACCAGGCTATAACTCATTCCATACTTTTTGGCCCAGAAACATGGACTGAAGCACCAAAGGTGGTGGTGTCTCCATATTCATAAAGGATATGCACACCTCCAGACTAGTAGCTAGCATAATGCATCTGAGATACTTCAGGTGCAACTAACATTGGGTAAGACTGCGATCCAGGTCTTAGCCTGCTATAGGTCCCAAACCATGTCCTTAGACTCTCAGTCCACATTCCTAAGCACCCTGGAATCTATCAAGGTCCAACCCAATACTCTCATACTAGGAGCCTTCAACTACTCCTACAACTGGGAGAACTACACAAGCACCAATGCACTGGCCTAATGCTTCCTGGAATTCATAATTCCAATGCCCTAGACCAGCTCATTCTTACCCCCACTAGAGGAAGCAACATCCTTGACCTGGTTATTACTAACATGACCAACCATTGCTCTACACCAATAATCAATTCATCCCTAGGTAGATCCAACCACAAACTAATCACCATGGAAATCCATATTTCACCCACACCCCTCGCAAAGGTATCCACCATGAAAAACTTCTCCAAAGCTGACTTTGGACTCCTAAAAACAGAGGTGGCTAACTTCATGGCACCCATGCCAATGGAAAATAGATGCATGACTGCTAAATCATACACCAATCAAACACATACATAAATGCATGGAACTAGCCATACCCAACAGAACCAAGAAGCTCTCCTCCAAAAAAGGGAAGCCAATCTAGTGGTACCCTGCCATTAATCAACTCTACAACAGAAGGAAGAAACTGTTGCAGGAAAAAGGTGAAGTTGCTAGACTAGAAAAATTCCCTGATTAGCCTCAACAAAAAAGTTGAGATCCCTTATCAAAACCTCCAAAGCCAGCTATGAAGCCAGAATTACTGCAGACACTAAAACAACACAAAGCCTTCTTTAGTTATATCAAGAATCTTCATGGCAATACCCAGATTTGCTCTGAGTTAGTGCACAATGGTACCTCCTATACTGAGTCAACAGATATTGCCAACATACTGGCCAACAGATTCAGTGCCAACTTTACCCCTCTCTCCCCCCTAAAGGACCAATCTCAATACCAGAAGAATGCCAGGCACCCTGCATTACTGTAGCACAGGTTAAAGCTGCATTGTCTAATGCTAAGAATACAGCTTCCACGGGACCTGACAATATCCATGGCTGTGTTCCACATGAATTACAAAGTGAACTGACACCACATTGGTGTGCTCTGTACACTTACAGCCTCACCTCAGGCTTTGTCCCTACCAAATGGTGCACTTCTACAATCATCCCTCTCTATAAAGGAGGAGTGACTACAGACCCTGGAAATTATTGCCCTATTAGCCTGACAATTCTGATATTTATGGCTATGAAGTGCAGCATCGTGGACCTAATTAACAAGGATATAGGGAATCTCCAAACTCTAGCTCCCATGCAATTTGGTTTTGTGAAAGGTAGATCATGCCTGCTCAAACTGGTTGACTTCTTTGAGTCAGTCACCAAAGTGGTGCATGAAGGTAAGGCAGTTCATACAGCCTACCTCGATCTGGCCAAGGCCTTTCAATACCATTCCTCACTCAGGAATTATTGATAAACTCACCAAACTAGGCATAAACCACCATATCATTAGGTGGGTTACAAGTTGGCTCACAGATAGAACACACAGTGTGAAAGTAGTGGACTCCAAGTCAGACTGCTGACCAGTCACGAGTGGAGTCTCACAGGGATCGGTCCTGGGTCCTCTCCTGTTTGGCATCCAAACCAATATGGATGGACTCTAGCTGACCAAATTTGCAGATGACTGCAAGCTAAAAGCCATTATTAACTCAAGTGATGTAGACATCCTACAGAAAGGCCTCACTGAGACCTATGACTGGTGTCAAAACTATGGCCTTAAGCTTAATGCCAAAAAATGCGTCATCATCCCCTTTGGGAAAAACTCAGTTCCCACTAATTACCACACTGAAGGGAGACCACTGAACACAGAAAGTGTTATAAGAGATCTGGGGACACAGGTTGACAGCAACCTCTCCTTTGACCACCACATTGCCACTGTGGTCAGAAAGTCCTTCTATGTGGCACATCTCATTACCAAGGTTTTTGTATCCAGGAAGAAAGAGGTCATCATTTCTCTCTACTCTTCCCTCATTAGACCAATCATAGAGTATAATGCCCCATTTGGTATGTACCTCACTAGACTCCTGCAACAGCTGGAGAGACCATAAACGTACCTCACAAAGAGGATCCTAGGCCTTAAACACATGCCCTACATGGGCAGACTCAAAAAACTCCAGCTATTCTCTGTCTCATATCATCTACTAAGAGGCGATCTTTGCTTGGCTTACAAAGCCATGTCTGACCCAGCTCTGTTAGAAATGCTAGATCTAAAGAAATCCCAATTACTCCACATCACATGCTCCAGAGACCTCAACCTCATTACCACAATCAACAGAACAGGCTGGAGGGACAGGTTCATAACCCAGAGACTGCCAATGCTCTTGAATAGACTTCCCATACATGTCAAGCAGAGCACCTCACTAGTCCTCTTCAAGAGAAATCTTGATGAGTGGATGGGAAACAGAAAGTTCACTCCTGGGATCACTCCAATGGCTCCACTTGATAGAGGCACTGGGAACTAACAACGGGTGGCACAATGCCAGGGCACTTCCATGGGCTAGGCTTGTAAAGGCCCCAGGGCCATTAGCCTAGTACATACCTATGAACCTATGAACCTAGTAATACAATTATGGAAACATCATATTACCCCAAGAACATTTTATAACAATTGATCTTAATGGTGGGTGATATTTAAGGAAAATATGCAAAAAATGTTTTTTGTGGCAATATGATGTGAGAAAAGTAGAGAAAGAAAAAGCATTGTAAGATTTAGAACATAATAATAAGAAGTACTTTGACAAAGAAAAAGAATTATACAGAAGAAATCAAGAAAAAATGCAAGCATTGTTATATAAGTAAAGATATTGTTTACAAGGAAAAAGAGAAAGATATACTGAATTACTTAAGCAAATTATTAAAGTAAAATAGTAGTGTAATGAGAAAATTAAAAGATGTAAAAGGAGAAAGAGAAAGATCTCACAAAATGATTATGAAGGTTGTTGCACAATATGTGCAAGAAATGTTTAAAGAGAAAAGAAGGTACTGAAACAAAACATGGAAAGTAAAAAAAGAGAATAAAGAGTTGTAAAAGGAGAAAAAAAACCCCTGGAGACTGATAGTATTGAATGATGATTATAAGATCTTTATGAAAGTAATACAATTTGAAGCTAAAATTTAAAGTACTATGTAGTAATAAATATTAATATTATAACACGAGACTTTAATTTTGATTTAAGAGGCAAGAATAGAAAGAAAGGAAGCAATATAAGAAAAATGAATTTATAAGATGTGGTGAGTTCATGGACTTAAAACAGGGGGTATGTATAGAACTGATATAGAATATTTTATAGTATCAGAAGGTTTAATTATAGGAAAAGGGGGTAGTTGAAATAGGATTTTCTGATCATCTTGCAATATGACTAGAGATAAAGGAAAATAAGGAATATATAAAAATAGACAATGGAATAAAAAGGATAAATGAGAAAGTATGGAATGGAAAAGGAAAGTGATTAGTAATACAGTTATGGAAAGATCATATTACCCCAAAACATTTTATAAAAATTGATTTGAATGGTGGGTGATATTTAAGGAAAAATATATAAATTTTTTTACAGTGGCAATATGATGTGAGAAAAGTAGAGAAAGAAAAATATAAAAGAATGTTTAATGATGCATTGTAAGATTTAGAACATAATGATAGAAAGTACTTTGAGAAAGAAAACAAATTATATAAAAGAAATCAAGAAAAAATGCAAGAAATGTTATATAAGCAAAGATATTTTTACAAGGAAAAAGAGAAAGAAATATTGAGTTACTTAAGGAAATTAGTAAAGTAAAATAGTGCAATGAGAAGAATAAAAGATGTAAAAGGAGCAATAGAAAGATCTCAGGAAAAGATTATGAAGATTGTTGTACAATATGTGCAAGAAATGTTTAAAGAGAAAAGAAGGTACTGAAACAAATGGAAAGTAAAAAAAAGAGAATAAAGAGTTGTAAAAGGAAAAGACAATTAAAAAACTGGAGACTGATAGTATTAAATGATGATTATAAGATCTTTGTGAAAATAATAAAATTTAAAGCTAAAATTTAAAGTATTATGAAAGAATGTATATATAGTATAACATGGAAGAGTTGTCAAGAATGATTAATTATAGTTAGAGAAATTGTAGATGATATTATGAATGCACAAAAAGAGGCAAAATCATGATAGGAAATGTTACTAAGGCATTTGATACAACTGGGTGTGAAATGTTATGTGTAATATTGAAACAATATAATATAACTGAGAAAGTTAGGAAATTATATATGTTAGTGTATAGTAATAATAAAGTAAAATACTTGTAAATGGCTGGTTAAGCGAATAGATACATATGAAAAGTGATATAAAGCAGGGATGTCCAATGAGTTGTATACGCTTTAGTTATGAATGTGATAATATGTGAAATTACAAAATGAAGGCAGTAGGGTGTATAATACCCAAAGGGTTAAGAATTCCAGTTCTGTTAACATATGCAGATGACAGTATAATAACTGCAAAAAAATAAATTTGGATAAAATAAGTAATAATTGGAACGAGTGTTTACAGATTATACAGATGGCTTTAAATAAAGAGAAAATTAGAAGTTTAGGTGATGTAGTAAAGATGGGGATATATTTTAGAATAAATGAAATTTCTGTGTTAGGTGTAAAATTTGGGAATAAAGATATAAAATGGAATTTGATGGGAAAAACAATAGAAGAAATAAAACAAACTGCCTTTTCTGGAGAACATAAAAATTATCATTCAAAAAAAGGTTTATTTGATAAATTCAGTACTGATGGTAAAAATCCCCTATTTAGCAGGTGCATTTATGTTGCCAACAGTATTTGAAAAGGAATTATTGCAGACATTTTTTTCATTTATATGGGGTTCTAGAGTAAAGCCAGTAAAAAGAGTAGTTTTTTTTATAAATAACTAGGAAGTAGGTTTAGGTTTAATTCACTCAGTGGTATATGCTGTTTCATTAAATTTGTACAAAGTGTTAAAGTGAATAAATGAAAAACAAGAGAGATTTGTAGTAAAAGTGTATAAATATAAGTATGATAAATTGATACATTTTGGAGTATGGTAAAAAAATGGAAAAGAGAAGAAGAGTGTATAAATAAATAAAATGCCATCAAGAAATATTTTTTTTGGAAAATAAAAACTGATTTTATAGAAAAAGATAGAAAAGTATAGTATAAGAATGTAAGGATAAAACATTACTAGGTTAAACTATGGGAAAATCTAACAGATGAAAAAAGTAAAGTTATAAAAATAAACAGTGTAATGAGAAAGAATGTCAAGATTTTTTTGTTGAGACTGGTAATCGATAAGAGGAAATATGCCATATCAAAAGAAAAGTGATAGAATGTGTTTACATTGCCAAGAACATGGATATGATTAGATATGTATTTTATAAGAAAAGAAGTAAAGACTATCCCCAGGATTTAACAAACTCCATGTAACCACAGTGTAGAGCCTACATGGAATGTTACTGTGTCCGTGTACACGGTTCCCCCTCAGCAGTGTGCCATGCATATTAATCATGGTGCATTGCCAAGGGTGAGCTGTGGAACACAGTTATTGAATTAGTGTAGGGAGTGTGGTGCCAACTGTGTCTGCAGATGAGTAAGACACTCCCTTCACTGTTGAATTGTATCATGTCAATGTTTATTTTATTGTTTTAAGTGTTTTTTTTTCTTTTTTTTTAAAAAAAGTATGTTTGCGGAGTGAGAATAGCAGCAATGCTAAGCAGCACTAAGACACCTGCCAGACATCTAGAAATATAAACCAGATGCAATTAATTATTTATTTAAAGGTCATATTTTTAGGATAGCTGAGTGGGGTTTGTGAGGCATGGTGCAATGCTCGGCAGTGCTTATAGGCAGCTGAGAGGTATATGTAAAGGTGTATCTGAATTCCACATAGCTTAATGGGTTGAAGTATGACCTCTTGAGCTATAGGTGTAGGGTTTGAATAAATTGAAGGGAAAATAAGCATTTATTTTTGAAATACAAATTATAGCAATTATATTTAAATTCTGTCCCACTGTGCTCCGCTAAGCTCTGCTAAGCACCGCATAAGCACAATAATGTCTGAAACTGTTTATGCACTCCTCAGCTCTGCTTGGCTGCTGTGCACACTGCTAAGAACTGCTAAGCATATGGGTCTTCGGGTTTTCGCACTGCTCGGCTTAGCTGCACTGGCTTACACACTGCTAAGCTACACTCTGCATTTTTAAAAATTATCCAATTGTGTTTAAGGGCAGAAAAACAGGCTATATTAACCCCAATAGGCATGAATACAGCATAATCTATTGGAGTTCTGTCTCTGAAGGATACTATGGCAGGCATTGGTGAGGGTTTGTGCATTCAGGCACAGCACTGGAGCATCCTGGAGTCCAAGGTCATGGTCAGACTCCTTGTAAAAAAACATGAAGACTGGCTTCTACAGGGAGGTTATCAGGGCTCAGAGTGCAAGGCGGAGGCCTGGGACCAGCTGGCAAGGGAACTCACCAGTGCACCTGGTTTCCCTCACACAGGTGAGCAGTGTTGTCACCACCTTGATGACCTGAAGAGATGTAAGGGGAATCTCTTGGACACCTGGGTCCAAGAATTTTGGGCAGGGCATGTCCCACATGTATCTTCTTCTTTCAGCTTTTCCTGGTTAGGGATCGCCACAGCAGATTGCCTGTCTGCTCATGACTGGCAGTGGAGTTTTACGGTGTCGAGTTACCAGTTGCCAGCCCGGCACCCAACCTTCTGCAGAAGGCACACACACATGCACACACTCACACCTAGGGCCAATTTAGAGTGTCCAATCCACCTGCAGCATGTCTTTGGGATGTGGGAGGAAAACGGAGTACCCAGTGGAAACCCACACCACCACAGGGAGGACATGCAAGCTCCACTAAGAAGGCACCCCAGCCGAGGATCAAACCGGAGAACCTCTTGCTGTGAGAAGGCAATGCTAACCGCTGCACCGTCGTGGCCACCCATGTCCCACATGTATGTAAGTACTTTTATCTCTGTACCACCAATATCTAATCTGAATGTCTGCTAAAGTGGTATGCATGATGGTGTACTTCTCTCCCAACAGCTGCAGAGGAGAGGGCTCTCAACCTTGAGGCGCATGCTGGGCACTTGGCCTGGTTGTGTGCCATGATTGTGGTGAGTATGGATGTATTATATTAACTGTTGTGAAATAAGCAAGATAGAGTAAAGCATTACCTGCAATAAAGTATGTACATTAAAGTTTGTATTGCAATAAAGTGTACTTAGAGCTGTAGTGCAATGAATGAATAATGCCAACTGTAGTGCAATAAAAACATGAAACAATAATAACATCTGTAGTGCAATAACTGTGGAAGTAGAGCTGTATTGCAAGACCTGAATAATGACAAATGTTGTTCAATAAAAACTCAAAACAGTACCAGAAACTGCATGAAAGTATATACAATAAAGTCTGTAGTGCAGTAAGTGTGGAATTACAGCTGTTTGTCAAGAAATGAATAATGTCAAGTGTTCTACAATAACACATGAACCACTACCAGTAACACCAAGGTAAATTGTGCACATCAGGTTTGTCTTGATTTAACCATTTCAGTACAATTATTTGCATTTAGGCTGTAAAGTACGGTGCTGCAGTCAAGTATAACACTGTAATAGCTACAGCATACAAATATAATGGCAGGCAAATGTCTTATTTAACACATACAGTACTGTTCAAGGTTGTTTCTAGGCCAATATTGCCCACACAATGCTCTGTCATCCACAAACAGCAGGTAAGCAAGGTATATGGGTGAGATAGCCCACTCCATGATCTAATATTGTTTGTTGACTGCACAGATAATTCAAACCAATAACAATATATCATGTACACCTGCATTCTATATACTAATGTATAGATTACCTACCATCACTGTCATGCTTGTATTTCATGCATGTGTATTCTACTGTCACTACAGTCTAGTATACAAGTGTAGTAGTAGTAGTACTACCAGGTCATATATTGGTTCCAGGTGAGCTCTAGGAAAATATCAGTCAGTGAGTAGTCAGCCGTGACTCAGTAGCTCAGTTTGTTAAATGTTCTGTCTGTAGTACATTTTGGCACACACAGACCAAGGTTCGAATTCAGTGCTATGCTGTTAAAATCATTAGCAAGAATGCGAAAGTACAGCATAACATAAAGGAAATAAATATAATAATAACAATAAAATAAAATGAAATAAACAACATGTAATCTTGGTATGGCTGTATGCCTGGAGTGCCTGTTCAAAGTTGCTGCAGCCAATTTATACATTCCATGCAGATGTCCTCTGCAGTCACTGCTATTGGGTTCTATCCCCATGTCTGCCAAGCAAGGCATGATAGTTGTTTAGGTTCTAAACTGTACACATACATGTGAGTTTCACGCTGTCATGTAATGTAATTAGTAGTGTGTAATCTGTCTGTCACAGGATTACCATTGGCATAATTACCTAAATTGCAAAGTATCACTACATCAGCCCACAGTTCACCTTGTAGTTATATAGGTCCACCTGATGTGCCACTGTTCTGTGTAGTTATGTACCCGCAGTTGTTCCTGCTTGGCCCATACTGTCCTGTGCGAATAGCTTGAGAGGTATGTACGTGCTACAGCAGCTAAATGGGACTTGTACACATAAATAAAGGACAGACCCATAGAGTAGATAGTAGTACTGTTGTCAAGTAAATAGCCTATAATGGTACTAATGGACTGTTTTTCTGTCTCTCCCCACCCCTTATCTTCATTTCTTTGTTATTATTATCCATTGGTTATGGTTTACTATTCACATATGTTGTTAAATTACCTGTATTTTGGGCATGTGTATTATTATTGTTATGTATTCTAATGGTTGCATATTAACATATCTTGTTGAATTAGCTATTTTGTTGGCCTTATGCTGTAACTGTCACTGTCATGCTGTTAACATACTGACTGTTCTGTCATTTTTTTTGTGTTTCACATAATATGCATCAACATATAATTAGGTTTTTTTCCACTGTTCTGCCATGCTGTTATTACTAACTATGTTTTGTTCATAACTAACCTTTACTTATTGCTATACCTCCATCACCACAGTATGTCAGAGTAGGCCGGTTCCCATGGATCCTCCTACCTTGCCCCAACTGGCCATGGCACTGGGTTCTAGCACATCTGGAACCCAGGCTGGTGGTTCCCCTCTGCTGCCCCTGCACCACCTGCAGCATCAGGTGGAACCACCTCAGGGGATGGGGCCTGGCCTCCCCCTGGGAGTGGTGGTGGAGGGGCTGCAGTCACTTAACAGGAGCTAGCAGTCATAGTGTGCAGGATCATTCATAGGACCTATGAATGTCATCTGCACCAGACTGAGGGCACACTGGCCAAGCTGGTGGGGCAGGCTGGCCCTGGTGCCCAGCCTCCAGCACAGCCACATTGGGGCAGTGAAGGAACAGTGTCGACTGCCCATAGGTGGAGATGTCAGCCACACTGCTGTCGGCTGGAGGCACATGCGACTCCAATTCCACAACACCCTCCCCATCCAAGGTTTTTACCCCCGACATGTGTCACACACCTCTCCTGTCTGCTGTTTTGTCTCAGGGCATATTGGGTGCACCTATGTCTGCCTACAGGGACAAGTTCAGGGTTTTCCTCCTTGTAGTCCTCCTGTGGGTGTGGCTGTGGGGACCTAGGCACTGGTGGGGAGGCTGTGTATCCCTTCCCTTTGCTGATCCTACTGCAGCTGTTTCCACAGGATCATATTATGTAGCATGTCACATACTGTGAACATGTGTGCACATGTGGCTAGAGAATGCTGCAGAGCTCCACCAGATATATCAAGGCACTGGAACCGTGACTTCACCAGCCCAAACACATGCTCTATGATGGTCCTAGTTTATGTGTGTGCCTCATTATGGTGTTCTTCGGTAGATGTGTGTGCATTTCTGATGGGTGTCATCATCCATGGTTCCAGTGCATTGCCAGCATCCCCCAGTAAATGGCCGTGTGGGATGCCCCCCCACCAGCAAACATCTGGTCCAGCTGTGATGCATGCCACATATGGGAGTCATGATAACTGGCAGGGCTGCCAGCACACACATTCATGATAATGCCCTGGGCATTGCACACGACCTGTCAGTTGATGGAATGGTACCCCTTGCGGTTGACATAGATTCTACCCCCCTCACTGGGTGGTGCCTTGATGTGTATGACAGTGCAATCTATGGCATCCAGTACCTCAGGGTAGTGTGCTTATGGTAGAAGTGTTGCATACTGCTGACCTTCACCTCAGGAGTGATGGGAAAATAAATGTCCTCACTGGCATGTGGTAGCATGGCATCCAGGAACTGGCAGAGTACCCTGGATGCTGATGCCTGTGAGATCCCCATCATGTCCCCAGTTGGTCTTTGGAATGTACCTATAGCTAGTATCCTAAGAGTTACACATACCTTAGTTTCCACTGGGATGGGTTCCCCTCTGTTGGGTCTGGGTCTAAGTTGAGTTTGGCAGAGCTCAGTGAGTTCTTGTAGTATGTCCCTGTCAACCCTGTACCACTCTACAATCTCCAGCTCATGTAGCCCCTGGAAAGTTACTATGGGCTTGAACACTTCTTCTTCTGAGTCTAGGCCTACGGTCAGCAGCAGCAGCAGCAGCACTGACCTCTGCATCTAGCACATACATATGTAGCAGACCTGCAGCAGCCCCTAGCATTTCTTCAGTTAAAAGTCCAAAGGCTGTACTCCACTGGTGCAGAGTATGGGGGTGAAATCAGATTGTAGGATTTCTGCAACCTTTATAATGCTCTGCTGTAGGTGCAGCCTTTGTGATTCGCTACCCATGATGCATTCCACCTGCCAAGTACCTTATTAAGTACTGTTAATGGCTCTAGTTCAAGTGTAACAGGAGTCATCAGTAATTAAAATTGCATTGCCTTTCTCAGCCATTTTAACAGTCTTCCTCATTCAGCAGTTCGGTATACCACTATAACATGCACAGTGAAGGTAAACAATGCTCAGCTTACATTGTACACTCCCCCATGAAAGGTCTTGCTCAGCATGGTAGTGTGCCATGCAAACATGCTCAAATATGATTAAACATGTGCCCTGAAGTTAAACAATGCATAACAGCCAGTGTACACACTCCCTTGCTGAGCACAGCAGTGTGCCGCTCAAACTTTTCTTAACAGCATGTTTGCACACTGCAGCGAGCAAACATAATCTGAGTATAAAAAAAAAATATTTAAAATGATTTTCCATTAGGTTTTAGACACATATTGGATAGTTTTGCACATATCTGTGCCTGCTATGCTATTTCTGTCCTTCTTACTGTACATTTACAGCCTCTGTTCTCTGTTTAACATCCTGTACACAGAATTTTTCTGTGTACATTTTGGACACCAACATGGGTTCTGCAAGATTGCTTATCTGCTTGATGGATCATTCTACCACCCTCATTTGCATGCAATTCACCTGTTTATGAGGTGGTTTGCATGCCACAGACACTTCCGTGTTGGCGTGCTCATGCATACCCCACACCTCTGTTTCCTGGATCACAAACCTGCTTACTGAGTAAGCAGTGTGCCACTATGCCTACACAGAAAATAAGTCCATGTAGGCTTTATTTAATTCCCCTCTATGTTAAAAGAATAGATAAAAATATTATTTGTAAGATGAGTTATATGGAATGAAGGAATAAATGATATTCTGTTTAATGGTAAATGGATTTTAGCAACGATATTAACTAAAATCAAATGGTGGTTATAAAAGAAAGAGTTGGGGTCTAATAATAAAAATTTAGTGTAATTGTAAAGGAAATTGTGAATATGTGTAAATATATTTGTATACTTATATATTTGCACATTTGGAAATGTTTGTAAATATGTACATATGCTGTAAATAAGAGTTATTTTTGTATATAAATAAAGAATCCCTATTCTTTTATGTGTCGTGGGATCTTTTACATTCAACTGAGCTACCACCAATTCATGCATATGGCCCTCTGTTTTTAACATCTCATCCAAAATATGGCACACTCAGGAGTGTAACATGGCCTCATGCTGCAGTGCAGTGTCAGTAATCGATCTACATTAAGTGGGAATAGACCCCATAGCCTTCTGCACCAAAAATGAGTGTTGTGCCTGTTAAACCACTGACAGGCTCTGATGTGATGCATCTTGGAATGCTTTAATGTGTGGCTTCTGTTTCCATGGATCAAAGCTGAAATGGGCCATCATTTTTATTGCAATCAGATAATGGAAGTGCACACAGAAGTAGCTATAACTTCTGGATGGAGGTGGGAGCTGTCTGTAAAAAGTAACAGACCTTGTTTTTAATCAATCACTATCTGACATTACAGCACTAGGGTGCATTTGCAACATTAATGTGATTTGTGTGAAGCAATGTAGAACACTAATGCATGGCTCCTTTTTCATGAAATAGAGTTAATATACAAAACATGGCTGTAATTTTTTATCAGAATTGTCTGAATTGCCCACAGAAGTATCTATAACTGCTGTGTGGGTGCTGTTTGTTGAGACAGAGTAGCTGTCTGTTAAAAGTAACTGGCCCTCTTGTTGTTTGTTCTACTTAAACAGTTGTCTAAAAAATTAGACATAAAATGTATCCCAGAACATCCAGACTGTCAAAGCTTCTGAGGGCCTGGTGATCCCCACACCCTTAGGCTATGCAAGCAGATTTTGACATAGATTCAGTAGCGGCCTTTGCTCTGAACCAGACAGATTTTAAAAACAGCCCTGCTCAAAGATGTGTTCAGAAGGTCACTGCATCTTGTTTGGGAATGCTGGGGACAACTGTATTATTTACTGAATTTTCCATTCAAACCTTAGAAGATTGCACATGTCCCTACATCTTGTGAAAACCTAGGGATAGTGTGGTCATTATTGCTTTAACTTTGCTCACAAATGTCAGAAGTGTGTACAGCTGGCCACTATAGCTTGTATAAAAGCAGTGTATTGTCTAGGACTAACAAGTTGGAAGCATTACTGTGATTATTTTCTTCAGTTTCTTCATAATCAAACATCAAATGCAAATACAAGTGGCTATATTTAGGGGACAAGAAAGGAGGCATGCTGTTTATATATATCTGACAGCAACAAGATGAAATATTTTCTGTTTGTATTTCTGTTTTGTCATGTCTGACAACTGAGACAGACAGTGGCTGTCTTTTGAGGATGGGGTGAGGAGGCACGTTGTATATAGCTGTCGCAGAAGCAACTTGAACAATATGACTATGGCTATTTGCGCTTTCACTTTCATCCCATTCTAACTAATTTTTGAGTGGGGGTAGGGAGGCAGATACTATTTATAGATATGATTTATGTATCCAATTTATTTATTTATTTATTCCAGTTTGGTGACTGGGGAGGTCCACTGGGCTCGAGAGCCCATTTTCAGTGGAGGCCCGGGGAGAAAAGCTCCACAATACAAAGTTACATTACATAGACAATTACAAGAAAAATATTTGCATTGCAATCAACAGGTAGTATAACAATCAACAGGTAGTATTAGAGTCAAAACAGGTATCTTTCAGTAAAGACAGCAAAACTATTACAAATTTTTCAAGAGAAAGACAGGCATACAGCATAATGGCTGGATGTTACTGTTTAATTACATTTATACTCTAAGTATATGAGAGAAATTAGGAAGGTTAGCCAGGAGAGAAGGAGGAGCAGAGTTTGGGAGGTATGAGTTGAAGAGTGCAGTTACATTTCCTGTAAAGAAACAGGTAAGAATGAAGTTGTGTTTTGAAGGTGTGTAGATTGTCACAGGTCATCAGAGTAGAGGGCAGGGCATTCCATTTTTTTTTGCTAGGAAAAAGTAGAGTAGAAGCTGACCAGTGGGGTGCTTGGATTTTTGGATGATTATAAGGTTTTGGTGAGTAGGTCTAAGGGGGGTATATGGTTGTAGGATATTAGATAATGCAGGGCAGCTAGTAGGTTGGAATAAAAATTTGTGGGCTGTGACGATTTGGAGGAAGTCAGGTTGATTAGGGAGTTCAAGCCAATTTAAAGAGTGTAGGGAGGTGCAGTGATGGGAAGAGGATTTTGCCTTGGTAGCGAATCTGGAGATTTTGTTGTAGCACACTTAAGTATTTTCTCTTCTCTGTTTACTGTGAACTGGTATTTTGTCAGTTCTTAGAATTATAGGTTCATAGGTTCACAAGGGCCTTTTTGAGCCTAGCCATGCATCCCAACTCTCTGACAGGTTCTGGTACCCTTGATAAGTGTAAGCAGGGGCTTGACAGATGAAACATTTACAAGCAGGGGCCTGGGAGATTAACTATTTACAGGCTGCCTGTGTCCATTAGAGACATAGGTGCCAAACCAGGGATGAATTTCTTGTTCCCCATCCAATTGTTCAAGTTGCACTTGAATTTGGTTAGGGAGGAACTCTGCTTCACATGGATGAGGAGACTGTTCCAGAGATGGGGTAGTCTCCAGTAGGTCCTATTTATATCACAGACAAGGTTTAAGTCTTTAGAACAGATAATTCTGGTGCTGTTTGTTTTGTGGATATGCAGGAGGTCCCTCAGAGTGGGGTCTGACAATGCCTTGACATTAAGCTACCTTGGATACATTTTATTTTTTCCATTAAATAAAAAAGCAAGACTGAATTTCTTTCCCTACAATTTTTGATTTGGCCTTTATTGGAGCAAAAGCTTGGCAAAAAGTTCTACAATACAACTCAGAGCTTATAGAACCCCCTAACTTTTTTAATTCAGTTATTTCTTCTGCAGTCCTGGTCAGTTAAGGATATGTTGAAAGGTTGCAGGAAAAAACAAAGTTGAAGAGTAATAAATACACCACTGTGTGTCCATAGTCCATAAAAAAACAGGAATCAGATTAGCACTTTCATTCCTTTACTGTCGGAACTTCTTCAGAAACATTTCATTTAAAAATCAAACCATTTAAATACAGTCAAATTAATGACATCACACTGTAATTATAATTAAAGCAATAGTAACATAAAATCATAAAAAATAAATGAAAAATTCTAAGTAGGAAAAAATCTATAATACAGCACTATATAGGTATAAAAAATCCATTTTCTGATAATCAATATAAAAACAGTATCTTATATATATTTATATTTCAATAAGCTTTTAATGGAAATGGGTTCATTTAAACCTGGACTGACATCAGCTCTGAAAAGGACCTGCCATTTCAATTCTAACATTTCCAAGTAATTGTTACTTGAATCAACAAATCTATTGGTATCCACCTATTGCAAAACTAAAAAATAAAACTTATGAAAACATTCACAACTTAAACCCTCTAACATAATAGAAATATTAAGTTTTGTTTTTTGGAGAATTCACTATAGGTCTAAAAGGTGGCTTTTTTCATTTTTATGAGTCTTTGGGATCCTAAAAAGGGAAAGATATTTCTATTATATTGGATAATATTTTAAATCCAGTAGTGCAAATAAGTAAATATTTTTGAAAGATTCTTTTTTTTTGAATGATATTAAGAACTATAAAGTTGAACAGAATGATATTATTTTATGCACTGTAGATGTAAATACATTATAAACTTCAATTAATCAAGATGAGAGAATTGAATCTGTAGAACTTTATTTAAATATGATCAATTAGAATCTTATAATAGATTCTAGAACTGTTTGCGTTTTGTTGGACCTAGTTTTATACAACAATTTTTTTTTTGTTTTTGAGAACAAGATCTATCAACAAACATCAGGAGTAGTGATGGGAGCCACTGTTGCACCATCTTTTGCTAATTTAGTTATGTGTTGGTGGGAGTATTTTTATTTACCTAGACTTCCTTTGTTTTATTATGTTTCTTTTTATCATAGATACATAGATGATTTGTTTTTTATTTGGAAGGAAAATTTAGTAGAATTTAATAATTTTGTTTTACAGACGAACAGTAGTGTCAGGTGGTTGAACTTTGAAGTAAGTTGTATAGGTACTTCCATTAATTTTCTAGACATTGAATTATCTTTCAATCCTTTGTATATGAATTTTTCTAGTAATGTTTAGAGAAAAAAGACTTTTAGTAACAATTATGTCCATTTTTCTAGCTCCCATCCAGATTACATGAAATTTAATATCTTTAGGGGGCAGGTGATCGGACTGCGTCGTATTATCAGCAACCATGATGTTTTTCACAAAAAAGTTAATTTTCTACTGGATATGTTTGGCCAAAGGGGATATCCAAAGGCAAAATTAAAAGAAATAATAGATACAATAACTTCTCACAGGCTTGCTAGATATCCACTATCCTTTCTGTAGGATTTATTCTTAAAGTTAAACATAATGAATTTGATAATTGTGATGGAAATAAGTTTTTAGCTTTCCAAATTCCCATGAGTATAGAGGGGGAACAGCTTAAAAACATCATCAGAGACAATTGGTAGGTGATTTTAGGTAATAAGGACTTAAGTGAGGCAGTGGATATGGAACCTAAATTTATTTACAAGAAGACGTCAAATTTTAAATTCTTATTAGAAAAAGGTAAAGATAATTTTGGAACAAGAAGTACTGCACATTTCCTTCTGGAGGGTGCAGATTATGTAGGTTCATTTACCCTGAAAGTACATTTATGTTTAAACATTGTAAGTTTTTGTTTGAACTCAGACATAAGTGTGATTGCCAAAGTACAGGCATTGTTTATTTGGCTATTTGTGGGTCCTGTTATAATTTTTTTGTAGGAAAGACAACCAGGGCCTTAAAGATCGACTGGGAGAACATCTTAGAGCCATTAGAAATAAGGACTTAAATAATGCTCTAGCAAGACACAGTTTAAGTTGTGAATGTTTTCATAAGTTTTATTTTTTAATTTTGCAACAGGTGGATACCAATAGGTTTGTTTATTCAAGTAACAATTACTTGGAAATGTTAGAATTGAAATGGCAGGTCCTTCTCAGGGCTGATGTCAGTCCAGGTTTAAATGAAACCATTTCTATTCAAAGTTTATTGAAATATAAATATATATAAGATACTGTTTTTATATTGATTATCAGAATATGGTATTTTATACCTATATAGTGGTGTATTATAGATTTTTTCCTACTTAGAAGTTTTCATTTATTTTTATGGTTTTATGTTACTATTGCTTTAATTATTTGTTCAAAGTCTTAATTACAGTCTTATGTCATTAATTTGACTGTATTTAAATGGTCTGATTTTTAAATGAAATGTTTTTGAATAAGTTCTAACAGTAAAGGAATGAAAACTCTAATCTGACTCCTGTTTTTATGGACTATGCACACACAGTGGTGTATTTATTTGTATGTTCAAATTAGTTTTAGTTTATTTGCAAAGTTGAAGAGTAAGACTGAATTTCTTTAATAAAGGTTTTTGTTCAGGCCATCATTGGATGAGCAGGTTATTTAAAAAATGGTAACATTCTCCTCAGAGTTTAGTCTTGCCTAGTTAGGATGCGTTGAATGAATGAATGAATGAATGTAGAAAAAATGAAGAATAAGAAAAACTGTGAGGGTGAGGAAAAAGAAGAAAAGAAAAAGTAATCTGGATGTGTGGGTAGGCCAGGATAAGGGTAGATCAAGGGGCCACCAGGTGATATGCATCGGGGCAGTGGGCAGCAATGTTGGATGCCATGAAGCCCTGTGCCCAGGGTGCCATCTTACTTAAGATCTGCTCTCACATCAAATAGTGTTTCTCAGTTTTTCATTCATCATGTTTAACAAACTGCCATTCTAGATAATTATGTTACACTTACTGAATTATGATGTCATCATCTGACCATAACACACTGAAAATAATCTATAAAAAGAGTTTTCTAGAACTGACCCTGAATTAACCCATACTGCTAAGCTGCAGTTTAATGTAAAAAAAAACAGCTTAAGCTTAACGAAAACAATGTACCAATGAAGTGCTTTGGAGGCCAAGGAAAAGCCATACCTAGCAGAAAAATATATAATATTAACAGATTCAGCTGGATTAATTTTGGACATTATCTGTTAAGCAGACACAAACTTTATATTACATACAGCTGTACATTACATGTGATAGATGTCACTTAAAACAGACTTCTCTGTAAGCTTTAGACATTGCACGAGGAAATAGTTCTGATTAAGACAGGAATGCTTAGAGGAGAAGAGAATGATATGGGTAATAACAACTGAAAAGCAAGGAAAAGAAAACTTGAAGAAGACTAATCTTACTAGTCAGTGTACTAAAGCAGTTCTGCGTATTCTTCCAGACAGAACAAGTTCTTCAAGATACACAAAGTAAAGCAGACAGGGCAAAACATGATGATAGTGAAAGGGAAAACAATTATAGGAGTAAGTTCAGAAGAAAAGTTCAAACAAAAAAATGCCTGTATTGGGAATAGATCTATTTATGATAGACTGCTATAAAAAAGAAAATTATTGACAGAACTGTAATTTTTGCAAAGTACAGAATTCAGCATGACATGATCACAAAGCATTGCTCAATACTAGTGCTTTTCAAAAATTAGCACAATAGTTTTTACTTTTTTAAAAAGGAGAGGGAACAGAATGTTTTAACGATAGTACTCCCACGAAATAGTAAATGAAAAGGTTAAGGTTCTGGTTGGTACACTTCTTTCTCCCGTCTTTCTTCAATAACTGTATAAATCATATCTTGCAGCGATATAATGAACTTTTTGTTGCATCTCATTAATTTTGTTGTTCCACTGAGGGGGCCACTCTCCTTTTGAGTAATATCTAAATATACCTTTAATTCTGAGAATACAGATGCATACAGAAAGTGAACCATTTTGAGGTGTTTCTTACTTTCTGTATCCTTAATGACTGGTAATTCTATGTTATCCTTTACATAAAGTAAGAACTTCCAAACTCTTCAGCAGTTGCACAGCTGTACAATATATCATTATATCATTACGATCTGTGAAGCACTTATATTTACTCACTGTCTAATTATGGAGAATGGATAGTTATGAATACTGAGATGATGGCGTACTTGAAGATCCCTACCTGTTGCAGTGGTCTTTGTCATGCAAGCAAAACAGCATTTCCCTGGCTCCAGCTTCCATTCTTCTCTGGGGCAACTCAGTTCTGGGCAGCGTATAATGGAGCATTCTACTTCACCATCCTGGTAGAACAACAGTGTACACATTCTTAATAATATACAAAGTAAATCAGGAAAAACAACCAGTGTCAGTCTGGAAATTTGTTAAGTACTATAACAGATTACACAGTTCATTAGGATACATTTGAGACATTCCCAAAACATTTGAACATTTGTTCTTCTAAAACAGCAGCAGTAGTATGGAATGTTAGAAAACATAAGGAACAGAAAAGTTTAGCCTTTTAACAAACTGTCTGATTAACTGGATTAATTTAGTTTAGTACGTTAATCCACAGTGCAGTCGGTTTTCAATGTCAGTGTACTTACTGAAGTGGATGATACTAGTCAAGCCATTCTACATGCATTTCCTTGATTACTAAAGCCATGCTAGAAAGGGTCTGAGACCAACTCAAGGATAACTACTAACTACAACCATTTGTTATTCTTGAATTGTAGGCTCTAAAAGACCCAAATCAGGATGCAAAAACAAAAATAGCATAATAGTATTTGTTCTCTTATTATTCATTGACATATTAATTAATTACAAGTCCCACAGCTTCAAGAAGAACAAAAGTGATACAAATTTAAATAGCAAGAATTCTAAGAATAACACATATCTTGCAGTTTGCTAAGTGGTCATTTAATAAATTATTTGTCAAATGAAGTATAGTAAAAAATGGTTGTCTGGCAAAAGATTTACTAATACAGAAAAAAAAGAAATCTGAATGTTGCTAGAAAAAAACTTAAATATCCATGTGGGGCCCATTTGCAAAGTCTGTCGTACTTAGTTACTTCAGTTCTGTGTTTTGCACTGCTACTGATATTTGGATATGGAGATACTCACAGACTAAACATGATTTTCCTAATGTCAACTTTGTTCATTTAATGTCAAGGATTGTGATTCACTAAACAGTATAGTTACAATCACAATAATACCAGTAGCTTAACAAAAAGAGCAAATGCATTAACATACATCTCAACTGTCCACATTTTTGCAGAATGTCCAGAATTTTGCCTCATATTTTCGGCCTATTCCTCATAAAATTTGTGGTTTTCTGACAAATCACTGAGGATTGAAATAACTAAATAATGTCATTCATTTGTGTCTCAGACCTCATTTCTTTCAGAAAATGCATGTTAAAGCAAATGCTGTTATTTTAGAATTTTTCTAAAGTCTACAAGAACAATATTTAAAATCTGTTTCTATTTTTGGGCCTTTGTCCCCCCATTATTTTACTCTTTGTCCAGATTTCTTGTGATAAGAGATTGACCGGTATGTGCATTGATGACAGCATTTTGTAGTGATGGTTGGAGCGTAGAGCTACTTCCTTTAGCCAAAGTGGTTTGATTCCTTCCACTCCAATTTGCCTACTGTGTAACTCTGAGGGTCACTTAACCAGACAGTGCTGCTGGGTTTCTCCTGAAAAGGGACATTTGCTTCCAGTGTGTTTACATATGTTAACAGATTCCCAGATTAGTATTAGGCATTTAGTCTGGAGACCAGTTTAAAGACTAGCCAATAACCAATATTCACAAATTACCTCAAGACTCAAGGAAGCCTGTACAAGAAAGACTGTGAGAAAATTTGAGGCTGTCCATCCAATTATCTGATCAACAAATTCAGAAAAATGCCAGATATATGACAGAATATTTTAGAAACCTTCACTTATTTAACATCCTTAATAAAAACGGAGTAATAACCATTACATCAAAGCCAAAACGTAGTTCACAATGCATCTAAGGAACTAACATGATTACAAGGAAAGTGCTTCAGAATATTGTAATGGTAGCATTCATACAATATGCATTGCTTTACACTGAAAGATTAAAACCATATCCTTCCCTCTGATGAGAATAAGATGCTATTATATTGAATTGAATTGGAATGAAGTGAGTTTTTCCTTTCCTTAAGGAACACTGCTATTCCACAGAGTCGCAAAGTCACTTTCAAAGGAAACAAGGGTATTACATTTCAGTGTAACACAATGCAGTTCACCTTTAGAAAATGTTTATTATTTTGTGTTAGAGTTACTGGGATATATCACTTCAGCAAAACTAGAAAGTGGAATGAGTGTACCTGGCAATCATTTTTGGCTGCATTTGTTGAGAGTGACCATATAACATGTTTACCTCAAATGTCAAAAGTCATTAATTTCTGTTAGACATAATGCAGTTTTAATATATACACTCATTGAAGGAGCACAGCTGATTTTTTTGGCATCCTTTTGATAATTATATTCAGTTTCATTAATCAGTTTAATTACAGAGGAGAAGTTTTTCTCCAAGTAATTTTATTTTTTTTTCTTTCTGGAAATCCCAAGAAAGTTATTTTGAATAAAACTGAATGTGAATCCAGCCTTACACATTTCTGGAAGTTACACTACAAATGTATTTTTGTGAAAACACAAGAGTGACAAGTTATATATACTACAAATAATGTAGAGTAATAAACATATTCTTCCTTTTTATTTGCACTGACTTTGACTGAAAATGGCTGCCAATGTTTATCTTCTGTAACTTATATGACCTCTCCTGCAGCATCTTAATTTCACGTTGTTTTGTTTTCTTTAACTAAACTTGTTGAACATGTGGTTTAGGGGTTCAGTCCACTTATGAGCTCAAAATAAAATAAATAGAACTATGTGCTTACATATTTATGCTGTTTTTCTGAAATAATTTGAATTTAAGACTGATAAAAGTTACAATACAAGGACACAGAAAGAAATGCAACAGATATAATGGTACCTTTTGATAATGTGAAGCTTTTTCGCAATCTTACTTCACATTCTGACAAGAATGAATCATTGAACTATGAGGTGTTAACTTTTCAGCTGCCATCATAATGTTTAAAGATCATGTGACATCCACAGAAATATACTGAATTTAGTCATTGCTGATCTATTACTTTTAAATATTTCCAGTGTTTTTATGTTATTTTTATTTTACTATGGACATATATGTGGAACCAGTTTGTGATGTCATACCCAGGTAGTTAATGCCATCATATTCATTTCCATGACAAAAATGTAATTCACAAATCACATTAATTCCCAGTATATGATTTTTAGACTCAGCACTCAGAGACATGCTCTTCTCATTGTAGATAAATATAATGTCTGATAATATTGAAGCAGTCAGCAGTCCAATTCACTTTATGTAAAAGGACAGCATAAGCACTCAATATTGTTTAACTGATTTCTTGTGTAGGCACATTGTTATGGTCCCACATTATAACTATTTTTTCCAAAGCTGAAATTATATTACAGATACTGAAGGAAAATCTTTTTCCTGTTAAATCAGTGAAACCAAGGGGTAAAAATGTCACACAGAGAAACCATGTGACCTTTTTGGTTATTAGTTAGGAAATTTTGCAGGCACCTTACTCTTTATGGGAATCAGCTGGGTTTAAAGACCCAGTGTTTCTAAAGTATAGCCAAACTATCTACTTATGCTCTGCTGACAAGGTCAATAAAAAGGCCAAAACATGCATGCCCACAGCTAGTGGGATTTGGCTTTACTGGCCTGAATGCAGCCAAAAAGGCTTGAAAAGTGAAAATGCCATGGACATTCAGAAGCCATGTAACTGAAACACTTGATATCTTTAAGGAGTGGTTTGCATATATACCATGGGCCTCCATTATGGGAGGTTTAAGTTATCACACAGTGAAAACTCCACCTTGGCTGGGTTTTTCTTGCAATTTTGTTAAACCAGAAGGCACTAATTCAGACAAAAATCATCACATTGTCAAGCAGATAATCTCATTGAAAAAGTTATAAAATGAATCAGACTCTTGAGTGATTGGATAGCATGCGCAGGATTTCTGTAATGAGTAATTTAGTATTATTCTCATTGCTTTCAAATAACCATCTATGTCTTTTTGGCTATTTGATAACTTTGAGCATTCTTATATCAGCATACTTATTTTTAGGCAATAGCTTATGTGTTTAACTGTAGAATGATTTTTATTTTATAATGTGTGCTATTATTTTTATTTTGGTTCTTTGAAAGGAACTGTGGGAAAAAAAACTGTTTCAATAGATATAGAGCATATAATATGAGATCATTAATAGAGACACAGGCACTAAAGGCTGAGCAGACATGTTAGTGACCGTGAACATGAAATGGAACACAATGATACTTGCATTCAGGGTGAAAAGAACAGATGAGGAATTCAAATGTGATGGAAAATGGAAATCTGTACTAAGGACTGGATGAAATTCTTTGAAGAAGAATATAGGAGTAGGATATAAAGCAGAGAATATGGAAGTTTTTTAATCTAAAAAATTAACATGGTGATGCCTAGTGAATATTAAAATAAACTTGACTACTTCCTGTGCTTTGACAAAAATGTCTTGAAGGGTACAATTATAGTGGTCTAATTGATTGAATTAAATGTGAATTGATTCCTGAATAAAAGTGTGACACCCGGGCACTGGCCCAGCAATCAGGGAGCCTCAATCCTCACCACTAACACCAGTGGGGGTGTCAGTATAGAGAAAGGATAATAAATACACACACAGTAAAGTACAATTTCCCTTAAGAGCACACAGAGATCACAGTCAGTCTGGAGCTGGTTTCTCCCTTTCTCTCCACGTCCCCAATAAAACTCCCCACTGGCACAGCTATACAGTCCAGATCTCAGCCTAGTGGGCAAGCTAAAACCTCCAGCACCCTCTTTGTCCAACCAGTGCTTCGTGTCCCTGCCCAAGTAGCTGACACACACACTTTGAGATAGACGTTTATACAACCACACAAAAACTCCTGGGGAAGGCTGGCACAGGTTCTCCACCTGTGCCCCTTTTACCCAGACTATACAGTAGAAATCACTGCCACCACCCAGCTAATATTTATCAGCTACTCAAAGGCCCTTATGAAAGGGTGTCCAAATATACTGTGCAATATTGTTATCCAAATGGTAAGTGCAACCAGTCAATACTTATTTGGAGTGACTTGGTACAGTATCACTATATACATGTAATGTACTCTTAGAGCTTAAATTATCACTACACAAAACAGCCACAGCTGAAAGGTTTAAAAATATTTAACAATAAATAATAAAAAACAACAACAATACTTACTACATAGCTAGTAGTGTTCAGAGATCACAGAGAAATGTTTAAAAATAAATAATACAAAAGTTCTGACATCACAGAAAAAAAAAACAATCCTAATCTCTTCCTCTTTCCTAGCTACATCTAAGAGAAAAACAAAGTTCTAAAAATCCTACTTACATATAGACACACAGGTGGTGGGAGAGGATGATTCTCTCAGACAAATGCTCAAATGCTCTCTTTCTGTCCTTAAATTGATAACACAGTACCACTGATTCATTTCAGATTACATCATTTTTTTTTCTGGTTCCTAACAGACTCTCAGAGAGGAGGTTAATAGCCCTTTGATCTTAGCTGGTCAGGAAGCAGAGCAATAAAATAAATTTTACATGCAAATTCTAGCCCTTAACTCTGGCCTCAAAACAGTAGGCAGAATGCCTTTATCTAGACATCTCAGCTCCGAGGTTTGACATCAAAGAATTGACTTATCAGCTTTGTTACAGCAGAGTGCACTGTTGTTACATTTTTGCAGTTCCACATTTAACACCATTGTTTCCCATTTAAGAGAACAAGCCTGTGGCTTATATTAATATTTACAAATGACAGAATTATCTATAAAATTCTATCTGGGTAGGCTGGCAGCCTTCACCTATCTTCACAGATCCCCCCCCCCCCCCGGGGAACTCAAGCTAGTTTTTCAAGTGACCCTTGAAAAACGTTGCTTGAGAGGATTAGGTCTATCTGAGTATACCTTATCCCATTCCCTGTTTTGAGATCCCATCTGCGTTGGCATTGCTAATCTCACTGCAGTGCTGCACTGACATATCACATGCTTGCAACACTAGGCTCCATCTTAGCAACTTGGCATTTTGCTGGCTGGCTCTATGTAACCATGTTAGGGGGTTGTGATCTGTCACTGCAGTGAATTTTCTTCCATAGACATAAGGCTGAAGTTTCTGCAGTGCCCACACTATGGCTAGACATTCCTTTTCTACAGCTGCTTGCATTCTTCCCTGGGTTGGAGCCTACGACTGAGATAAACCACTGGGTGCTCTTCTCCCTCTGAAGAAATCTGGCTAAGTACAGCCCCCACCCCATGGTTTGAAGCATCTACCTGCACAACAAATTCTTTGTTGTAATCTGGACTGGCTAAAACAGGGGGGTCCTCCCAAAGCTTACTTAAGATCCTGGAATGCCTGCTCACAATCTGGGGTCCATACTACCTTATCTGGCCTGTTCTTCCTTGTCAGGTCTGTGAGGGAAGCAGCTATGGTACTATAACTGGGGACAAACCTTCTGTAGTACCCTGCTGTCCCTAAGAATGCCCTCACCTGCTTTTTGGTAACAGATGCAGGCCATGCCTGAATGGCTTCTACTTTGACAGGTTCTGCCTGATCTTACCACTCCCCACTCTATGTCCCAGGTAGGAGACCTCTGCCATACCCACCTGACATTTGCTGGGCTTAATGGTCAGCCCTGCCCTCTGTAGTCTTCCCAGCACCTCCCTGACATATTGAAGGTGCTCTTGCCAGAAATGGCTGTAGATGGCAATATCATCTAAGTAAGCAAGGGTAAACTCTCCTGCTCCTGCTAGGATATGACCTACCAGCCTCTGGAAAGTTGCTGGGGCATTCTTCATCCCAAAGGGCATCTTTGTGAACTCATACAAGCCAAAAGGAGTCACAAAGACTGACTTCTCTCTAGCACTGGGAGTCAAGGGCACCTGCCAGTAACCCTTGGTATGATCAATAGTTGTAAGATACTTAGCCCCACCTAGCTGCTCTAGGGCCTCATCTGTCCTAGGCATGGGGTAAGCATCTGACTCTGTGTGACTATTTAATTTCCTGTAGTCCACACAGAACCTGGTGCTGCCATCCTTCTTTCGCATCAGCACCACTGGGGAGGCCCAGGGACTGTTGGACTCTTGAATCACCCCTAGTTCCAACATCTCCTGTATCTCCTCCCTCAGAGTCTGTTTGACTGTCTCAGGCACCCTATAAGGGGCCTGCTTAATAGGCCTTTGGGGTCCAGTATCCACCTGGTGCTGCACCAGGTGGGTGCACCCTGGTTTCCCAGTGAACATGTCCCCAAACTCCTGTAACACTGTTTGGATTTCTCAACCTTGGGTAGGAGATAGCTGCTGGGAAATTGCTACCCCTTCCACTGAGGTGTCAGTCTGACCCTCACTGAGGAGATCAGTCACCAGATCTTCCTCAGACTCCTCCTGTAATCCACTGCAAATGCTCAGCACAAGGGCCTCCCTATCATGGTAAAGTTTCATCATATTAATATGGTACAATTTGTGCCCCTGCCTCCTGCCTAGCAGTTCCACCACGTAGTTAACATCACTTACTTTTTTTACCACCTTGTAGGGTCCCTCCCAAGCTGCTTGCCGCTTGTTGTGTCTAACAGGAATGAGAACCATTACCTGCTGCCCCACAGCATACTCTGTAGCTCAAGCATTCCTGTCATACCACACCTTTTTCTGTTGATGGGCTTATGCCAGGTTCTCCTGGGCCAAGCCCATGAGTTCCCTGAACCTTGCCCTGAGTTTTAGGACATATGCCACAACAGACTCCTTGTGAGGATCACACTCACCTTCCCACTCATCTCAAATTAAATCTAGAGGTCCCCTTACCCTATGCCCATACAGCAACTCAAATGGTGAAAAACCTGTGGATTCCTGGGGAACCTCTCTGTAAGCAAACAACAGATGGGGCAAATATTTGTCCCACTCCCCTTAAACTGGTCTGCAAATGTCCGTAGCATGGACTTGATCACAGAGTTTAACCTCTCAACAAGACCATTAGTCTGGGGATGGTAGGGGGTGGTCTTCAGGTGCTTCACCCCAGAGTACTTCCACAGACAAACCAGCAGGTCTGACATGAAATTGCCACCTCTGTCAGTCAGTATTTCTTTTGGGAAACCTACCCTGCTGAAAACCTCTAACAAAGCATTTGCCACCTTTTCTGCCTCAACGGAGGACAGAGCCACTGCCTCAGGGTATTGTGTAGCATAATCCACTACCACTAGGATATACTTTTTCCCTGAGGAACTTGGGGTACTCAGAGGCCCCACAATATCCATAGCTACCCTTTGAAATGGCTCCCTCAATCACAGGCAAAGGCATCAAAGGAACTCTCACCTTGTCTTCTGCCTTGCCTACCTTTTGGCACTGCTCACAGGTCCTGCAGTACCTTGTTACATCTCTGGAAATTCCAGGACAATAGAAGTTCTACATAATATGTCTCTTTGTACGTTTTATGGCCATATGACCTGCAAAGGGAATATCATGGGCTATGGCTAGAATTGTCAGATGGGTGGCTCTAGGCACTACCAACTGATGTGCCCTCTCACCTTCTAGCCCTCCCTCAGGGGTCCACTCTCTATAAAGTAACCATTTGTCCCAGTATACAGAATCCCCTTACCTGGAGAATCAGGTGCCTTACTAGCTACCTGCCTCAGGCCTTGCAATGTACAGTCTGAGAGCTGAGCCTGTCTCAACTCTCTCTTTGTAACCCTTCCCAGCTCCCCTTCCAGAGGAAGTCTGGCATCCTCTGACAGTGGTGCCTCACTGTCAGCTTGGGTCGTACTACTCACCCCTACCTTTGCAGTCACTTTGTCCAAGGGAACATCAGTACCCACAAGCAGCTGTGGCTCACATTCAGTCTCACTGCTACAGAGTAGCTCCCTCCCTGAAGTAGCCACCTCACCAGTCCTGGCTGTAAGTATGTAGTCTGTGTGGGTGTCCCCCAGGCTACCAGACCCACATGCTTGTCTCCTAACCTGACTGTGTGTAACTGCATAAGCACATGGTACTGCCTCATCCAAATCCTTCCCTATCAGGACATCTGCAGGACGGTAGTTTGGTACCCTGTTGTCTCAAGACAACCTACTATTGGCATTTTGTCTTTCCCACTTACTGGCTCTCTCAACTTTTGTTCCCCACCTTGCCTCCATCGACATCTGTATGCTACATAACCCCACTGGTTGCATTCAAAACATTTAACCCTAGGTCCTGGACATGTACCTGGACTAGTGGCTTCGACTGCTACTAGCAGATTCTGTTGGGGCAGTCTGTGCTGCCCACCATGGGTTCCTTTAGACCCATGAGCAGTACTGGGGCCCTTTCCTGTGCAGGGATGCCCTGCTTGCTAGGTATAGATCTCATTTCTTCCCCAACTCATCTGAAGTAGCACATTGTCAGCTAACCAGATCCTCATGTTCTTAGGTAAAGTACTAAGGGCCTGTTCCCTCAGCAAAAGGTCTGCCAGCCCTTCAAAGGTGGTGACCTGACATCCACTCACCCACTTATAAAAATAAGTGCTCAGTTCAGCAACATATTCACACACGCTTTCATCTGCCTTGCATCTATGCTCATGAAACTTTTTCCTATATGTTTCAGGTGTTAGCTTAAACAATTCTATCAAACAGTTCTTAACCATAGTATAATTAAAATAGTCAACGTCAGACATTTAAACAACACAGTTACAGCTTTACCATGGAGTAAGGGGGTCAGGAACCATACCCAGAGCCTTTGGTCAACATCATACTGTTTACATACCCTCTCAAACATATGAATGAAACTATCAAAATTGTCCCCCTCTTTAAACTGTGGAAAAATTTACTGACCTTTTGTGCTTCTGGGGTCCAGTTACTCCCTTCCCCATTACCTCCATGACTCTGGCAAAGAGTCAGCATCTCCTTCTCATGCTGCCTCTGCCTCTCCTTTTCCTCAGCTTCCAGGCATAGCAGTTTCGCATTCTCCTCACTCTCTAGATGCCTCAGTCTCTCAGCTGCTTTTATTTCCAAATGCCTGGCTTCCAACTCAAGTCTCTTTAGCTCCAGATGGATTTTTAAGTCCTCTGCAGAAAGGTTGAGCTGTCCATTCTTTGAGGGTGGTACATCTCCACTGCCAGTCTGATCATTCTCCTGGTTGCTGTTTTTTGATCCAGCTGTGACCAAAGCTGCAATCATATCTGCCTTAGTCAGCTTTCCATGCACCAGTCCCCTAGCCTGGCACATCTCAGCCAGCTGGCTCCTTGTCAGCTTTCCGTATTCCTCTGCTGACATGCTGCCTGCTCTTCCTGACTAACTAAGCTATCAAAAGAAATTAAACAATTGTGATCTTTACTCTGAGTATTCACTACATGGCTGATTTAGAGTACAAAACACCTTCAGTGATCACTGTACAAAAGCTACAGGAATTCATTCTACCCACACCACTACAAGCCAATTAGTATTTGCCAACCAAATAATATTTGGTGTGGATATCTCACTACTGCCAAACAATTAATATGTGACACCCAGGCACTGGACCAGCAATCAAGGAGCCTCAACCCTCACCACTAACACCAGTGAGGGGTGTCCATATAGGGTAAGGATAATACATACACACAGTAAAGTACAATTTCCCTTAAGAGCACACAGAGATCACAGTCAGTCTGGGGCTAGTTTCTCCCTTTCTCTCCAGGTCCCCAATAAGACTCCCCACTGGCACAGCTATACAGTCCAGATCTCAGCCTAGTGGGCAAGCTAAAACCTCCAGCACCCTCTCTGTCCAACCAGTGCTTTGTGTCCCTGCCCAGGTAGCTGACACACACACACTTTGAGATTAGAGTTCATACAACCACACAGACACTCCTGGGGAAGGCTGGCACAGGTTCTCCATCTGTGCCCCTTTTACCCAGACTATACAGTAGAAATCACTGCCACCACCCAGCTAATATATATCAGCTACTCAAAGGCCCTTATAAAAGGGTATCCAAATATACTGTGCAATATTATTATCCAAATTGTAAGTGCAACTATACAGTCAAGACTTATTTGGAGTGACTTGGTACAGTATCACTATATACATGCAATGTACTCTTAGAGCTTAAATTATCACTACACAAAACAGCCACAGTTGAAAGGTTTAAAAATATTTAATAATAAATAATAAAAACACAAGACAATACTTTTACTACACAGTGCTAGTAGAGTTCAGAGATCACAGAGACATGTTTAAAATAATACAGTGGAAAAGTTCTGACATCACAGAAAAACAATCTAGTCTAATCTTTCTATTTCCTAGCTATATTTAACAGAAAACACAGTTCTAAAATCCTACTTACATATAGACATAGGCAGAGTGGTGAGTTGGATGTTCTCAAGACACATGCTCAAATGCTCTCTCTTTCTGTCCTTAAATTGATAACACAGTACCACTGATTCATTTCAGATTACATCATTTCTTTCTGGTTCCCAGGCTAACAGACTCTCAGAGGTTAATAGCCCTTGATCTTGCAGCTGGTCAGGAAGCAGAGCAATAAAAGAAATTATACATGCAAATTCTATCCCTTAACTCTGGCCTCAAACAGTAGGCAGAATGCCTTTATCTAGACATCTCGGCTCCGTGGTTTGACATCAAAGAATTGACTTATCAGCTTTGTTACAGCAAAGTGCACTGTTGTTACATTTCTGCAGTTCCACATTTAACACCTTCTTCCAATTTAAAAGAACAAGCCTGTGGCTTATATTAATATTTACAAATGACCGAATTATCTACAAAATTCTATCTGGCTAGGCTGGCAGCCTTCACCTATTTTCACAAAAAGAATACTGTATGAAGGATATATTATTGACTGAAAGTTGTGAGATGCTGTTTCTGTGGTTTCTGAAAAAGCACAAATCATACCTAGAGCAGGTATGATCATTTTTGGTTTGTTTACAGATGCTGGCCATTGATGCACCCTGGTGCCTTCCCATGACTGACAGGTCTGCCTACCCCTTCTGGCCTTGCCTGGACTTACTCTGATAAGGGTTAGGGCCTGGGAGGAGATCAACATGTCACAGGTCCATGTCATGCTGCTTGCTGGGAGTTGCTTTTCTTCTTTGTTCTCTAATCTTCCCTTCCCCTTATTCACATTGATGGATGGGTGTGTATGCAATGGGGGCATGCTGGCATATTATCCTGCCTCCACATTGACTCAGTCAATGTCTTCCAGCCTCTTCTACTAAGGAAAGTGCCCCTCTCTGTGTCCTCAGCCTCCACCAGGGATCAAGCATAAAGAGTGTCCTGGCATGTGCTGTTCCTCTCTCCCAGGGATGGACATGTTCATACTTCCCTGGTACAGCCCTAGACATGCAAGCCACTAATCAAACCAGCTCACCTAGGCCATAGTCAGAGTTTATCCCTCTATATCATGGCATTGACTAGCAGGAGTGATTCTTTACTGCATTGGGATATCAGACAGTGGTCCTTTTTGCAATATGCTGCAAAGTGTCCCATCCCAGGTGTTGTTAGTACAATGAAAAATATTGTCCTGCAGTAATGGGTACAGAAACCATTATGACTTTAAAAATCCAGAGAAACCAATGCAGATTTATTGGTTAGGCAGTAAAGTAAATGCACAAATAACCTACACGACTGCTAGAAAGATGATATTCTCCAGATTGTAGCAACTCTCTGTACATTTATATAACATAATGTATCCCATGTTGCTTCATCCTTGGCCAGGTATTCCCTTTGTCAGGCCAAGTGACATGTGCTGATGTTGAGTAAAGCTGGTGTATACCATTTATATGTTCTTTTGACATTTTAGGCATTTATAAAGATGTATATGAGGTATCTATTATCACACCAATGGAAAGCCCACTGTTCATCTTTCTGGGAATTTAATCTGTACTTCCCTAAGGAGTATGGGACTCTAATGATACAATCCTCCTATAAGATGAGAGAGATAATACATAAACCTGTCCCTGACAAATACCCAGTGCTGGTTCCCTATGAAAACAGTTGTATAAAAACACCAAGCTGGTTTCAGTATTTCTGCTATCATTACATCTATGTTTGCTAATTTATAAGCTGCCCATTATAAGCCTTAGCGGAAGATGGTCCCTCTAAGTCTGGGAAACAGGAATATGATAATACACATGCTGTGGTCCAAGCTAAGTCATAAACTTTGATGTCAGAATACATGTATAAGTCTTGTCTGCAGGCTGACTCAGATAAAGCTGAATTTGTAAAAGACAGCAAGAGCAGTACAGTATTGCAGGGTACTTGGTATTAATCCGGTTCTGTAGAAACATACAGTATTACAGGGTACTTGGTATTAATCAGGTTCTGTAGACACATACAGTATTACAGGGTACTTGGTATTAATCAGGTTCTGTAGACACATACAGTATTACAGGGTACTTGGTATTAATCAGGTTCTGTAGACACATACAGTATTACAGGGTACTTGGTGATCTAGCTATTAATCAGGTTCTGTAGACACATACAGTATTACAGGGTACTTGGTATTAATCCGGTTCTGTAGACACATACAGTATTGCAGGGTACTTGGTATTAATCAGGTTCTGTAGACACATAAAGTATTACAGGGTACTTGGTATTAATCCGGTTCTGTAGACACATACAGTATTGCAGGGTACTTGGTATTAATCCGGTTCTGTAGACACATACAGTATTGCAGGGTACTTGGTATTAATCAGGTTCTGTAGACACATGCAGTATTGCAGGGTACTTGGTATTAATCCGGTTCTGTAGACACATACAGTATTACAGGGTACTTGGTATTAATCAGGTTCTGTAGA
This sequence comes from Protopterus annectens, assembly GCF_019279795.1. Taxonomy (NCBI): domain Eukaryota; kingdom Metazoa; phylum Chordata; order Ceratodontiformes; family Protopteridae; genus Protopterus; species Protopterus annectens. The sequence goes on from NC_056751.1 coordinate 635,205,319, forward strand.
CACATACAGTATTACAGGGTACTTGGTATTAATCAGGTTCTGTAGACACATACAGTATTACAGGGTACTTGGTGATCTAGCTATTAATCAGGTTCTGTAGACACATACAGTATTACAGGGTACTTGGTATTAATCCGGTTCTGTAGACACATACAGTATTGCAGGGTACTTGGTATTAATCAAGTTCTGTAGACACATACAGTATTACAGGGTACTTGGTATTAATCAGGTTCTGTAGACACATACAGTATTGCAGGGTACTTGGTATTAATCCGGTTCTGTAGACACATACAGTATTGCAGGGTACTTGGTATTAATCCGGTTCTGTAGACACATACAGTATTACAGAGTACTTGGTGATCTAGCTATTAATCAGGTTCTGTAGACACATACAGTATTGCAGGGTACTTGGTATTAATCAGGTTCTGTAGACACATACAGTATTACAGGGTACTTGGTGATCTAGCTATTAATCAGGTTCTGTAGACACATACAGTATTGCAGGGTACTTGGTATTAATCAGGTTCTGTAGACACATACAGTATTGCAGGGTACTTGGTGATCTAGCTATTAATCAGGTTCTGTAGACACATACAGTATTGCAGGGTACTTGGTATTAATCAGGTTCTGTAGACACATACAGTATTGCAGGGTACTTGGTATTAATCAGGTTCTGTAGACACATACAGTATTGCAGGGTACTTGGTATTAATCAGGTTCTGTAGACACATACAGTATTACAGGGTACTTGGTATTAATCAGGTTCTGTAGACACATACAGTATTACAGGGTACTTGGTATTAATCAGGTTCTGTAGACACATACAGTATTGCAGGGTACTTGGTATTAATCAGGTTCTGTAGACACATACAGTATTACAGGGTACTTGGTGATCTAGCTATTAATCAGGTTCTGTAGACACATACAATATTGCAGGGTACTTGGTATTAATCAGGTTCTGTAGACACATACAGTATTACAGGGTACTTGGTGATCTAGCTATTAATCAGGTTCTGTAGACACATACAGTATTGCAGGGTACTTGGTATTAATCCGGTTCTGTAGACACTGATAAGGCATCTGTTTGAGTATTTTGTCATTGCATCTTTTATATCTTGACTAGTTACAAAGCTCCATCACCCTGGACTGATATGGTATAAATGTTAGCGTACATATATTTTAAGCACTTTAAATATGTTGCTAATTTCTATTATTTTGCAACTGTTGGTTAACTTGTATGTTATGCCTTTAAGAATAGGCTTTTTAGTTTATTGTTCAATGATTTTAATTAGAAACAATTTGGGATTTAATTGCTATTCGCTGTGTATATATATGCTTGTGAGTATGCTATGTAATTTAGTCTGAGGAAGTTTGTCAAAGAAGGCAAACGAAAAGCGCTTTACATAATAAATTTGTTTTTACTTAGTAATTCGGGCTACCGTTTGTTCATCTCAGCATTTATTATTTTACTTGGTTTCTGTGTATTTTCCTAGTTTTATAAATGCTACAAACATTAAATGTTTGTGGCTGTTACAGTTGCTCAATCATTGGTGGGTAAGATTAATTTGGTCGGGATAACACATATTAAGATTATCTTCTTTCTCAGGTAGACTTGACAGGAGCAAGTTGTTGAAACTCCTGACACTTGAAACCCTACTGGAAATAACTCAAAATTAAGAAAAAAATAAGCAGGTTTCATTTCACTGACACAAAAGAGATCTCCCCGGCTTACATATGCATGTGGCACAAATTAATTATTATTTTTTAATATTACTCTGATTATTGAATGCAACAAAAGATACACTACATTAGTAGACCTTCACAGATAATACTACACACACATCTATATTTATATATCTATATATCTATCTATATATCTATCTATATATATATATATATATATATAGATAGATAGATAGATATGGATTCACTTCATAACACTGAAAACTCAAAACACTGAAAATGAGAAAACTTCATAATACAGAAGACCAAAACACTGAAACTTCAAAACACTGAAAACTCAAAACACTGAAACTCAAAACACTGAAAACACTGAAGACACATATCATACATATACTGAGTTTAAACAACATAAATCATAGCACTTTCCACAAAGTGTAATCAGGGGGGCAAGCCCCCCTGCAACCCCCATGTGGGGGGGGCTGCACCCAAAACACCCCCTGCTTCTTAAATATATCAACTCCAAGATTGCACTTAGTGTAGTGAAGTACAGTCTTGGAGTTGATATATATATGTATATATAAGTAGCAGGGGGTGTGGGGGTGCAGCCCCCCCAAATGGGGGGTGCAGGGGGGGCTTGGTGGAAAGTGCTATGGTTTATGTTGTTTAAACTCAGTATACGTATGATATGTGTTTTCAGTGTTTTGAGTTTTCAAGATTTTGAAGTTTCAGTGTTTTGGTTTCAGTGTTTTGAGCTTTCAGTGTTATTAAGTGAATCCATATATATATATATATATATATATATATATATATATATATATATATATATATATATATCTATATCTATCTATATATATATATATATATATATATATATATATATATATATATATATATGTTAACCAGATTAGAGTGCTAATCCTTCTGGACCATTTTCAGGTTCAGCCCAACAAGAGTACAAATATTTTACATGTAAATGCTTTTGTGTGAAAAAACAGAAACAGTGTACAGCAATTGCCTTGGTACGTTTGAGGTCTTGGTGTTTTCTGCTGTTTGTCATAATTAAGACAGAGTTAATTACACCTGTCTGCTTCTATTTTCTTACTTCTTCTGATTCACCTTTTATTCTGTCAACAATTAACTGGGACTGCTCTCCCTGTCTGCTGCTGTTAGAATATTCAGCACAGTCTTTTTTTTTTTATACTTTTAGGCATTTCTAAGTGCCTGCTTTAGCTGATATTGCACATTAATTTTAACATTGATTTGTCTAGCTATTTAACTCCTAATGCCATTCTTGCTGATCAGACTGATTAAGTCTCACTGATGGGAGGCATTACCTACTTTGCTTCTCTCCCATCCCCAGTTCTCCAGCCTCCCTCCTATACCTCCTCCTATATATTGGCCATTCTCTGTTGATGTTTTGTTTACCTCTGACAAATGTTTAATAAATGACACAAGTTATCTATCAGCACTATTCTACAGCCTCACTACTATACAATGTCATCTCAACAGACCAAAAACATATAAGATTATCTCTCAAATTTAACCTGCTCTGTCCATTTTTAACTCTCTTTTACCTTACAGCTCTCCCTTTCTCAAGTATTATATGCAGGCATTTACAAAATCATTTTATTAATTCCCACCTAGAGATAATTCACATCTCCCCGTAGTAGTTCTGGTACCAATACAAACAAGAAGATACTTCATCTGTGACATTAAACATCATTTCAGACCTGGCCCTATTAAAACTATTTATAAGTCACAAAGGCATATGGTGTTACTGCTGATCCCTGCAGTCCTTTTAATTTGTGACATACAAATAAATCCTGGCTCTATTACACATCAGTTAAACAAACAAAAAAAAATCTATCAATAGGATGCTTAAGCACATGCAGTATAAATAACGAATGGCCTTAACATATCGACTGATCAGCACAACCCCCAAATCACAGCCAGTTCTAATTAAATGTCATATCTTGGCTCTCACCTTTTTCTCCAAACATTATCACTCTTTCTTAAACAGCAGACAAGGTCCCAGACAAGGGAGAGTTGATTTACTTCTAATTAAAAAAGACTACACATTTTACCAGCCCAGTTAGCTAAAATAACACTGACTTTGGCCCCAGTTGTGTTATTATATAGATAACAGTTAGTGGTTGTTCTAATCTCTCAATATTACCACGTTCTACATTCTTCCACCTGTCACAATATCAGCTTTTGAATCACCCCTCCAAGAAATCTGCTTACATGCCAGAAACGTGGAAAAACTGATAATTTTGTAGTGACATTACTCTCAGATAGAATGCAGATCTTAGGACAAAACTAATCTCCCTTAGTAATTCCTTTAATTTATCCCATATTGTCAATATCCCATCAGATTGATCTCAATATCAAACAAATTCATTTATAAATGCAGTATTTTCCAGTATTTCTACTAAACTTACCAATGGAAATGGTACCAAATTATCTCCGTGACAATTGCCTTGTTATCTCCCTCTGGTCTCTGAAAACATATAAGCTGCATCCAAAACTAGAATAGTATTTCCCAACTACTTTGAAATCATACTAAAATGAAAGCTACAGCACAATGACGGATCAAACATGGATCATATACAGACCCTGCTACTGCTTTATGTACATCCTATAATATACTAGTGCTAATTCAGAACAAGCCCTCCCAAGAGTAAAAAGAATTATCAAGGGTAGTCACATGTCATAGATTACTGCTACAAGGGTAGTCACATGTCACAGATTACTGCTACAAGGGTAGTCACATGTCACATATTACTGCTACAAGGGTAGTCACATGTCACAGATTACTGCTACAAGGGTAGTCACATGTCACAGATTGCTGCTACAAGGGTAGTCACATGTCACAGATTACTGCTACAAGGGTAGTCACATGTCACAGATTACTGCTACAAGGGTAGTCACATGTCACAGATTACTGCTACAAGGGTAGTCACATGTCACAGATTACTGCTACAAGGGTAGTCACATGTCACAGATTACTGCTACAAGGGTAGTCACATGTCACAGATTGCTGCTACAAGGGTAGTCACATGTCACAGATTACTGCTACAAGGGTAGTCACATGTCACAGATTACTGCTACAAGGGTAGTCACATGTCACAGATTACTGCTACAAGGGTAGTCACATGTCACAGATTACTGCTACAAGGGTAGTCACATGTCACAGATTACTGCTACAAGGGTAGTCACATGTCACAGATTACTGCTACAAGGGTAGTCACATGTCACAGATTACTGCTACAAGGGTAGTCACATGTCACAGATTACTGCTACAAGGGTAGTCACATGTCACAGATTACTGCTACAAGGGTAGTCACATGTCACAGATTACTGCTACAAGGGTAGTCACATGTCACAGATTACTGCTACAAGGGTAGTCACATGTCACAGATTACTGCTACAAGGGTAGTCACATGTCACAGATTGCTGCTACAAGGGTAGTCACATGTCACAGATTACTGCTATGCAACTCAGCACGGCAAAGAAAAGAATGGTAAAAAACTTCTACATTTCAGTTTTATCAACAACTTAAATACTTTAATAGATCTGACACTAACCAACCCAAAGCTGAATAAAACAGGAATCTTCAAACCAAAAATCCAGGGAATTCTACAAATAAATCTGGCCCTTTCACAATGGCCTTTATTTCTAACAAACTATTTCCTGCACTATGTTCCAACTCTAACTTTCTGAGGCTATAATTGAAGCTATGAAGACTACTTTAACTTCTCCTGTACCAGCCTCTAGTTTAGTAGGATCCACAACTTTCTTTACTATGAACATTCTAGTGAATTCAACTCTCTCTCTCTCTTTATATAAAGTTCTTGATTACCTTCTATTTTGCTTTCCAACTTTGTCCTCCAAGAAAATCCAAGTACAAATTAGAAATATGGACTATAAATTAAATCCCCATTTTCACTGTTTACAGCCAAAGATCCTAATCCCATGTCATATAGTTCCCTCTAGGACTCTAAAACATACCTACAATTTATCCCCAACTACAAATTTAATTAACCCCCAATTTTATATATGCTCTTATTACACCTATTCCAAAAGCACCTCCTCCCAGCACAGCAGAAGGTTATAGGCATAACTCAAACTTCTACCACTTGGATAAAATATTAAAAAAAAACAACTTATTTATAATCAAATCCTGGACTATGCAGAAAAGTACAATTGTTAGTTAGACAGACAACATTGTTAACCACCCAAATATAGAACACAGGCAGCAATCTTTATACGTATCTCAAATATACTCTAATATGGAGAAAGGCTTACTAACTACCACTATTTTTCTTCACTTAAAAAGGCTTTTGAAACAGTTATCCACAGTTTACTACTCATCAAACCAACTGATTAAAGATTCTCCACAGAAGTAACCTCATGGTTCTCCAATTGCATATGTAATAGATCATTTACAGCTGCTGGATCAAATACATTCTCAGAATCAGATATACTTACCACTGGGGATACACAAGGATCCATACTTGGATCTTTGTTATTTTCTTTCTATATAAGCCTATTATCCCGAGACATGCCAATTAAACTTGGATGGGTATTCAGATAACACAGCACTAACAACAAGCCGCAAGCATATTCACAACCTAACTGCTGAATGCAAAATGATTTCTCTTTGATTTGGAACTGAATTATCAATAATAAACTCATCGCTAACACCACTAAATCCACTGTTGTGTTTTTGGCACCCCCTGAAAGATTAGATGTGCACTCAACTTCATGTATTACAGACTCAGCAGAAACATTAATCCCTAATACTAGACAGAAAACAAATATCTTGATGTTCGTATGGATAATTCACTTTCCTTTTATAACCAAATTGAACAGAACACTACTAAAACCTTACATTAACTTACAGCAGCCTACAGTATACAACATTTATTGACATATGAAGCAAGAAAGTTCACTGTCATCTGTTTACTAATTTCAAAAATAGAATGTGCTTTGTCCATCATATACCCCCTGTTGGAACAAAATATAAGACTTACAAACAACAGAAAATTATAGTTTCAGATTCATAAACCTTGCCACATCCACAGGACACCACTACCTTTACATTTTATTTCTATTTATTTATACTGTTTTGGTTTACAGGTTTTGTTTGACTGGGTTTAGTAAAAAAAAAAAAACTTTTCAGTGAAGGCCTGGGGAGAAAAACTTCAAAATATTACAAACATTTTTAAACAGATATTCATAATATACACAAACGGATGTTAAGTGATATACATTAACAGTTCAACATATGTTTGCCAATTAGATGCCATTAATATGAAATAAAGGCAAGTCTTACAATATAAAAATACACATTAGTAGATTCTGAACACTGAACATTTGAAAAGTTTATTTATTTATTTACTGACATTTGATTACTGGGAAAGTCCAGCTGGGTAGGAGCCCATTTTGAGCAGAGGCTTGGGGAGAAAAGCTTCAAAGTATTACAAAAACATTTTAAGAACAACAATTTTGAAGTGTTCAGAAATAATAGAAAACCATCTACAGTTTAAATAATTATACCAAATTAAACATAATATGAAAGTATTGGTTAGGAATAAACAGAAGTTATATAACTATGATTTAATATTAAGCAAAATTTTATCCAGTTTATAGAGAAATTAGAGGTAAGTTAGTATATCCTGCCATAAATTGCAATATGAAGTGAGAGGAAAAGCAGGCTTATGGTATATTTAGAGAGAAAACCAAGGGAGTGAAATTGATGGATGTAAGGAAATAAGTAAAGAAGGGAGAGTAAGGAGGTGTAATGTTTTGAAAGATGGGAGGAATGGTACTGACCTTATGGATACAGGTAAGGAGTGCCAGGCCTTAGCAACATGGTATGAGTACAGACAATGCCCAGCAGATTTGATAGGTTTGTAGACAGACTGGAGTTTTTGGTCATTGGATCATAATGATAACCTGGGAACATAGTTGTGTAGAATGTTATTTAGCGCTGGACAAGCAGATAGATGTCGGATAATTTTATAGATGGTAAGAATTTGTGCATATGTTAGTTGATGGTGTCATTCTAATTAATTAGGCTTTTCACTGCTATACAGTGGTGAGTTCTGAAAGGGATATTTGCTGCAGACTTAGCAACTTTGATGTGCCATTGTTCAAGTTTTTATTTTTGCAATACCTGGAGGTTAGTAAGGATGGCAGCACTGTGAAGAAGTGTGGGGAGGAGATAAGAAGTGGCAAGTGTAGTTTTAGTTGCATTGGTGAGAACGTTTTTGGCGCTATAGAGTATCCCTAGTTTTTGATGAGTTTTTCCTCATGCAATTTTTAATATGCAAGTTCATTTTAAGATGATCACCCACTATCATCTTTAATAATTTGCTATGAGAAGTGACTTCAGTGGTTGTATTATCAGGAAGTCTTTAAATTTAGTTTTTTCATGAGAGAAGGATTTGGAGGAAAAAAGTAATATATTTTTTTTTAGTTGAGCATGAGTTGTAAGTTAAAAAGCCATGCTTCAGTTGGTGTTAAAGTTTCCTGAGTAATTTTTTGGATGTGTGCCATGTCGTCAGATGTGCAAATGAGTCTGGAGTCTACCTACTATATTAGGAAGGCCTGTTGTATGGATTTGTGGAGTATTGGTGAGAATGTTAAAGAGGAAGGCCAGGGATAAAGTCTTGTGGTACATTGGTGGTGGCTGAGAGGTATGGAGAGAGGGTGGAGTATCATTTTATTGACTGATACCTATAAGAAAAATAAATTTTCAACCATAGAACGGTGGGATGAGAGAGACTTGTGAGGTCATTTGAAGCAGAAGCTTGTGGTGACAAACTGTGTCAAAGGCTTTAGACAAGTCTAGAAATAAAGAGGAGAGTAGTTTTCCATTATCACTAGCTTTATTGACAGCCTCTATATAGGTTAGATGTGCAGTGTTAGTACTATGGGAATGATGGAATCCTTGTTTGTGTGGGGCATAGGAGTTCTTCCTGCAGGAGATAGTTTATCAATTGTTTTTGAATATATTTTTCAAGTATTTTTTGGGGGGGGTAATATTGTAATGTTAGTAATGTCTGTCGAATTTTCTCCTTTGTGCAGAGGGATAATGTGTAACTTTTTTGACTGAATGGGAATGTGGGATTCCTGGATTGACCTATTTATAAGGTTTGAGATGACAGGCAGTGCTACTGGCTGGCATTTTAAGGTAGTTGCTTAGAGGGTCATCAGCTGAAGTACAGCATGATTTGACTGTATTTAAGAGTAGTTTTATATAGGAAGTGGGCACAGGTTTGAATGTGAGAGTGGATGTGGTGATACATGGCTGCTGGGCAGGGAATCCTTGGTTAGAGATGCTATACTGTCTATGAAATAAGAGCTGAACTAAGTTGCGGTTTTGAGTGGTACGTTATTGGGTGAGGGATTAGGGTTGAATTTTTGGACAGGATACAAGATTTCTTTAATGGCTGTGCAGAACTTTTTAGGTTTGTGTTTACTATTATTCTGAAGTATATTTTGTCTTCATTTATTTGTTGTTTAGTAAAATTATCAAGTACTCTGAAGTTTTCAAGATATTGTGGTGTTTATATTTTTTGGGACAGCCAAATTGCATTATTTGTTTTTAGTCCTTCCTTCTAAGATATGCAAGGCTAGTTAAGATATTCAGGAAAGTTGTATTGAATTCATTTACAGCATCATTTAAGGAGAGGATTTTTAGGAAATTTTAGTTAATAGATGACAAGGTAGTAATGGACATTTCTGGGTTAAACTTGGAAAGGTTGCATTTTGTTTTAGAAACATGCTGTTTAAGTGGATGTGTGATATGCCTGATTGTATAGATTTGAAGATGATCACTGAGAGTCTGACACTGTACCTGTGATGTGTATTTGCTATGGTCTGTAACTAGGGTTCACTTTAATACGGATTTTGATGTCTTGCTATAATGTGTGGGGCTAATCATTTGTTGTGTGAAACCATTTAAGTTCATGCTAGATGTAGGTAAGTTAGAGTTTATGTTCAACCAGTTGACATTCACATCACCTAGCAGTATTTTTCTCATGGAATTGTTATGGATATCCAATGTAGAATATCTTCCAGTATAGCTGTATTGTCACCAGGCAGGATGCAAAGGAAACTAATCCATATTTATTTATAATGGTTTGTTTTTATGACAGTAATAAACTGAATGTTGTTATCAGTTCATAGGTAGTTAGGCTTGTGGTCCAGGAAACCATTGAGGGGCCGAGCACAGATTCATAGCTTCCTCCAAGCAGTGTCTTATAACTGATGTGCTCAAGGTTACACAGTAGAGAAATAGGGGTTAAGGGAATCAAATTGTGTGCCGCATGAATTGCAGCTCACAGCTTTAACCCTCCACACCAACTGCCATGCAGTCAAGAGGTGGGTTTGTTGCAGTCAAGAGGTGGGTTTGTTATAGTCAAGGTTTTCCAAGATTTTGTCAAGTGTGTGGTGTATATAGATTGGTCAGAGCTGACTGGCATTTGCCATCTTCATGGCCATTTGTCCACATGAACCTAAGGGACCACTACAGAAAACTCTATTACTTCCTGTTGCAATAGTGTGTATGAATTTAACCTATCACTAGAAAACATCAGAACATCCCCATGCTAAAACAATAGATAATCTGTCAGCAAAACTGGATGAAAGTTATTTGACAGACAAAACATAATTGTATTACTCTGATGAAAGGATTATGCTTACTGCTTGGAGGAAGATTTATAGTGAGTTATTTCTCCCTACACCAGTTACACCTCTGATAATAACTATAAATAGCATGAAATATACTGCACCAATCATCCATGCATGTTCCAGCAGCTTTGGCACATCCTAGTCACTGGATAACCATGTCAACACCTCCTGTTAATTAGCTATGTTGTGTAGGTACCTGCACCTACATATTTTGTTGCAATATCCTAATATGCTCCCTCAAAATGCACTTCACAAACACACTCAAAATGGCTTAGCTGTTAGATTTTAGTGCTATGAATTATGAAGTGTACTGTATAGCTTTTCTTGCACAATTTCTGAGAATAATGTCAGAACAGTAATGACTATGGCACAGAGTTTGGAATATCTGAAAATAATGACTGCAAACTGCAGTACATCGAGTAAGGGTATAAGTAAATCAATTAAACTAGTATGAAGTCTTCTCTTGGATCAGGTCTAATCTCAATTTTATTTTCATGAATATACATTGAATCCCAGAGGCATGGATGACAACTATAGTGCCTAGGGCCGTGCTCCAAAAGGACACCCCACCTCTCCCATTCTTACTGCTCCCCTCCAATATACTGGTTTTTCATGCAAGCCAGATACACACCCCTTCATGAATTAGCTCTTCAGTGGAAGTAAAAAAAAAATTTACATTTTAAACTGTAGCAATCAATTTGCTACAGCTTACCCCACACAAAATACTAATGTGTTGAAGTAGCTTACTGTAATGGTATTCAGAAATGATGGTACAGGAAGAAGAATGCAAGAGCAGCACTTCAGGATTGCACCATCTAACAACTTGTGCTTGGGACAGCTGCACCCTTTGCCTCACCCTTGCTGTGCTACTTCCAAATGCAACTGAATTCAGTGAACACGACCTCTCAACAGTACAATAGCTGCAGTAGTAGTTTTCTAGTGGAAAAAATATTTCTTTACTTTCTTAGATGCCTTTGACAAGGAACCTCATTGTAATCATAAGTGAAATAAATCTGTAGTGTGTTTTTTATATTGTGAATATGAACTATAGCCATGACATTTTAAGACTGTGTGTATGCCATAATACATTTAATTTCATTTCCAAGTTAGTGACATTCTGTTTCAGATTACTAGTGTTAACATTGTTACTGCTGAGCTGCCTTCTTGTAAAGAATAAAGGTTACCTGTTTTACTAAAATGATGGTAAATCCTGCCATTTCTAAGACTACCAAAGAATATTGCTTGGTAACCATTAGTATGAAACATGACATGGTGTTAGAACCAGGATGATCTTGATGAATGAAGACTGAGAAAATGCCATCCTTGTTAAAAATAAAACTCACCAAATGACCCAAAGTAAATCTGCCAAGATCAGAGTCAATTATTTTACTGATAAAAAGCCATTTTACTTCACAGAATCATTGTTTTACTAAAATTATAATGTTCAGCCCAGAAAAAAAATATGATAATTGTGACGCCCCTGCACTGGCCCAGTAATCAAGGAGCCTCAATCCTCACCACTGGCAACAGTGAAGAATGTACACCATTGGAGGATGACAAGTGCACACTCAGTAAAGTACAATTTCCCTTAAGAGCACACAGAGATCACAGTCAGTTTGAGGCTGGTTTCTCCCTCTTTCTCCAGATCCCCAATAAGACTCCGCACTGGCACAGCTATAGAGTTGAATCCTTAGCCAGGGTTCCAAGCCAAGTTCTCCCAACACTCTCTCTGTCCAACCAGTGCTTCATGTCTCTGCCCAAGTAGCTGACACACATACACACACACACACACACACACACACACACACACACACACACACACACACACACACACACACACACACACACACTTTGAGATTTGATTTATACACAAACACACACCTGGGAAAGGCTGGCACAGGTTTATTAGCTATGCCCTCTTCAGTCCAGACCATAAGGTAGTTATCACTGCCACCAAAACCCCTTATCAGCTACTTTAAGGCCCTTTCCAAAGGGTGACCAATCTTACTGTGTAATGCTACTATTATCCAAATGGTAAGTGTGAACAAGAGCAAGGCTATTTAGGAGTGGCCTGTACAATGTCACCAAATACATATGCAAGTACTCTAAGAGCTTAAATATGACTCACAAATATCAGCCACAATGATAGGTTTAAATATATTTAATAATAAATAATAAAAGAACAAGACAATATAACAACACAGTAATGACAGAGTTCAGAATCACAGGAAATATTTTAAAACCACATTGCAGAACAGTCTCAAATAAATACAGAAAACATGTAAACTAATCTTTACTATATTCCAATCTATATCTAAGGGAGATACTATGCCATAAGTCTTACTTACAGACAACACACAGGCAAACGTGATGAATGGATGTTTCTAGGTCCAAGACAAGATACAAGATGCCCAGTCTCTCTCTCTCAGAAAGTTCTTAAATTACTATCAAACATTGCTGCTGGTTCAGCTTGGATGACATCACTCTTGTTACCTGTCTTCAGTTCCCAGGCTAACAGAAACTAATAGAATTTTAACATCTCTGTGTGAGAAATACATATCTCTCAGATCTTTGCTCAGAACTATGTAGCTGCTGGAAGTCATAAAGCAATCAAACACTTTACATTTTAAACCTAGTAATTACTTTTCTTTTCAGACAATAGAAAAACCTCTAGCTCTAGACATTGTGTCTGTTTCACTGAAACTGAGAGATAACACAATCATAAAACAATTTCAAGCTATTTCCTTGAAGTTCTGTAAGTTAATTCTGTGTGTTCCAGTTTCTACTATTAAAACATACATTTGCACAGGTATATAGTTTATATACATTTCTGTTCTTTTCCAGTAGGTTACACTGTGGACACATCCTTAAAGCTCAGTATTGTACAAACCCTGTTCAACACACACGTCTGCACCAGTAGTTTAATATGCATGTAACATATAGTTATCTTACATTTGTAAGAAAAGCATATGAATCATATTAATATTATCAAATGACATAGAATTATTTACAAAATTCCAGATAGCTGGGCTGGCAGTGTTACAATAATGATGAAAATTAAACCACCAGTGCTGCTTGACTTCTCAAAATCAATTGGCCTGGAGACAGAAGTCCACATGATTTTGAGTGGTGACCAAATTAGATAAAGAATCAAATGACATACAGGTAAATACCTTTGTATTCTATGTGGTGTGACGTGGAGACCATATACAGTTCCTTTTCATTCTTAGTGTGTCAAAGTGTTACATATAAACCACTGATTAATAAACTCTATGGACATGTTGTGCAAGAACAAAATATAGCACATGAAAGTTCATGCTTCAACAGGGTGTACATGTTGATGGTTTTGTAAGGTGATTGTATGAACTGGTTGAAAATTGCATGTTTAATTACACAAAAATGAATACATCAGATACAGAATTGTGACTGGGCTGCCTGATGTAAAAGCATCTTTTCTTAATTTGTGTAAGACTTATATCTATTCTAAGAGTCTCTTAAGAATTTTGAATTTGCTTGCTATTATAATGCTTCTGTTTACATGTTAATCGTATTTTACGTGGAGCTTTTCTCCCCGAGTCTCCACTGAAAAAGGGCTACTTAGCTCAGTCGGACATACCCATCAACAAATATAAAACAAAATAAACTAAAATAAATAAATAAATCTCAGAAGTTATAACTTGAAGTAAATTTAACTTTTGAAAAGACAATATGAATTTCCAGAGACAGAATTGTCAACAAGGCAAAATGCTAATATAGATATGACAAACAATTTGTGTGAAATGCAAAGTTAATAGCAAGTTTGAGAAGAGGCATAATTCTGGTTGGACTAAGGGAATGCATTAGAAGTGTAGTGAGCATAAGCTTGGCAAATGCCTGAGATTTGTCTGTTACCATAACAAGTCAGAGCAGTGTGCTGCAGAAATTGCAAGTGATGCAAGAGATCAGGCCAGTTTGCTGTTTGTAAAAGAAATAGGCAACCAATGCAAATAACACTGAAAATAATGTTCAGAAATTATTTTTCCTGGATTCAATCACTACTGCATCAGCTGTAGAAGGAGACTGGCAACTTAGTCTTCCTGTTCATGGGACTTGTTAGTTTCACGTCTGATACAGGTGCTGATGTGACTGTGATACCATGTGCTTCATATAAAAAGTTCCTAATGTGTTCACAGGTGGGTCAGCCAAGTTTGCTTTGGTGGCAAAGCTAAGCACATTGGTAGATTTCAACATGTCTAAGTGGATAATGCACAAGTCTGAGTTTTGAGTTTATGTGCTAGATGATAGATGGTCTGTAGATAAATAATCTGCTCAGCAGAGATATGATATGTGAAATGGGCTTACTTGTCAGAATAAACAGAGTCCATGTAGATGTGTTGGATGAAGTTGGACTACTTAATTGTGAAACAGTAAACGTTAAGTTAAAATCAAATGCCATTACATATGCTTTGACCATACCCAGGAGGGCTCCATTTCCTATGCTGTCCAAAGTACAAGTAAAACTTAAAGGAATACGTGGTGTGTGCTGATGGTGCCAATAATTAGAAATAATATTTCTGTGCAAATATGTGTTAATTTACAAGAAAGCGCAATGATGCAGTTGTGCATGAAAGGTTCATTCTACCCACACTAGAAGACATAGCACCAAAGCTTATTAATGCAAGAGTGTTTTTTATACAAGATGCTTCCAGTAGCTTCTGGCAAATACCTTTACATATGAAAGTCAAAAACTGACAACCTTCATTTCTCCAAAGGGAAGGTAATATTTCAAAGGCTGCAATTTGCTATAACTTTAACACCCAAAATCTTTTTGGTATAAAATGACTGAACTGCTCATTGGGTTAGATGATGATGTTGTTGTTGTAGATTACATCTTGGTATTTCATCCAGACAAGGGGATTCATGATTTGAGGTGAGGGGCAGTGGGTCAGACTATAAAAAATTCTGGATTAAAGCTAAACTAAGACAAATGCTGTTTTTGTAAGGCTGAGCTACAGCTTCAGTAGTTTGAGCACACAGTAAATTATAGTGGATCAAACCAGATGCAAACGAGGTCAGAACAATAGCTTGCTTACAATGCCCATCTGTGATGGTGTTAAGACATGTCCTAGGCATAATTAACTGTTTGGAAAGTTTGTAACAGACTTTACTATTTGCACAAGTTTGCACCAGACTTTTTAAATGTACTGCATCCTTTAATATACCCGTCGAAGAAAGATCTACTGCTCACAAGAGCTCCATTGCTAGCATACTATGATCACTAAACTAACAATTGTGAATTTTGGTGCTGGTAACTGTGGTCTGGGAGAACATGGATCACAGACTGCAAGCCGTGGCAAGGCTGGCCACTTGATGGTGTAAAATATGGCTCTAGGTGACTTGGTCATGTTGACAAATGTCGCCAAAATGGGCATGGGTAGGTACCGATGATAAGTGGGTTGAGGACCCGGCCTACAATGACCTACACCAGGGACCCTTGCTAATGGTGGGAGGGGTATATGTGCCCCTATTGGCCAGTGTGTGCTCGCCATAAATCCCAGCAGCCCTGGGTCAATAAGCTACTGGCCAGCCAGTGTCTAGTTGCCAAGCCTGGGTTACCTGAGACAGCTCTCTTGAGTGAAAGCTGGACTTAACACTAACCAACCTTCCAAACATGAACTGAGAATTGCTATACTTAATCTAGATTCACTGGCAGGATGCAGCTTGGAAGTGGATGACATGATGATACAGAGGAGATTGGACATCCTATTTATCTAAGAGATGAGATGGAAGGGCAGTGCAGCAAAGCCACTTGGCTTGGGATCCAGACTCTACTACTCAGGAGGGGTACAGGCTAGGAAATAGTGTAAGAATTGTGATGAGAGATAAGCTTCAGAAGTTAGTGAGGGATATCATCAGAATTAGTGACACACTCATGGCAATCAGACTCCAGTGTAATGCTAGGGCAGTATTCTTAATCTCAGCCTATGATAGGGCAGTATTCATAATCTCAGCCTATGATAGGGCAGTATTCATAATCTCAGCCTATGATAGGGCAGTATTCATAATCTCAGCCTGTGCCCCACAGCAGGGTTGTGATAATGAGGAAAAGAATGCATTCAGGCAGCAGCGGCAGGCCCTACTAGATAAAGCAGGACAACATGAATTGGTGTTAATAATTGGTGACGTGAATGCACATATCGGGACAGACAAAACAGGATATGAGGGCTACCTCTGTGTCCACATAGGTAGGGCAACAGGAATAAAGAAGCCATTATCAACTTCTGTCTGGCAAATGGCTTGATAGTAGCCAACACATGGTTTAGAAAGAAAGACAGTCACAATATCACATACAAGAGTAGCCAACATGCAACTCAGGTAGACTTCCTCCTAGTTAGATAAAGGCACTGGGGTAGAATCCATGATTGCAAAGTTATCCCCAGTGAAACAGTTGGCCCACAGCATAAACCACTAGTTGCCACAATCAACTGCAAGCAGTGGTCAGAGAAGGCTCTAAAGTCAACAGAGACCAGGCTGAAGACCTGGAAGTTGACTGGAGAGAAAGTACAACAGTTCAAGGAATTACTCAGGGCTCTAGCACCCCAAGAAGAGGAGGAAATAAGTGGAGTTGAACAAGAATGGCAGTGCCAAAAACAGCATGTGTTAAAATTACAGAAAAAATATGTGGCTGAGCCAGTTATGGAAATAAGACACATAAGGAAAGCTGGTGGTGGAATGCTGAAGTCCAGGAAGTCATCAAAAGAAAGAAGGAGTGCAGGAAGAAGTGGGAGATAGAAAAATTTGACCAGGCTAAGAAGGACTACTAGTTGGCTAACAAAGAAGCTAAGAAAGAAATTGCAATACCAAAGAATAGGGCATTGGAGGCACTCTACCAACTTCTGGAAAGTGACTCAGTAAGTGGCACAAAGAAACTATATCAGGTTGCAAGGCAAAGACAGAAAGAAAAAGAAGAGAGTCAGACACCCTTCATAAGTGATGCCAGCAACAACCTGCTCACCAGTCCATAGGACATCAAAGGCAGATGTAAAGACTATTTCCAGCAGATTTTGAATGAAGAAAACCCCACAGAAGCTGTACTGCCCCAGAAACAGCCAACGATGAAAGAAGAAGAGGAGCCCACCCTTGAAGAATTAAGAACAGCCCTAAGGAAAATGAAATTAGGGAAAGCAGCAGGCTCAGATGAGGTCACAGCAGATATGATAAAGATGCTGGATGAGATAAGGGAGAAATGTCTCCTGAGGCATACAAAATAGCATTTATAGGTTATAAATCAGTTAGAATAACAGGATTTGTGTTAGTATGCATTCTTTTAATGACTATGAAGTCTAAAGCTCAAATGTCTGTCATTATTTAACCCAGAGGTGGTAGAAGTGTTGGTCTTCTTTGTTGTCTTTTGCTAGGGCTACAGCAGAAATTTGATGGCTGGTTAAAGAGTAGGCTGCTTAAAGACTGGCCGGATAAGAGGGAGTCATCTGTATCTTTTAGGGCTCAAGAGTTTTGTATGATCTTCACACATTGTCAAAAACTGTTAATGACACTAAAAAGGTCCAATTTCCTCAGCAATTCATGTGCCTGGAAAGCAGTTAGTTGTTGCAGATGTTTTATCTAGAAATCCTATATATGTCTAACCATTATCTGATACTAAAAGATGCATTGCAGAATATATCTAGAGCATAATAACTAGACCAGAGACTACTAAGAGGCTAGACAAATTTAAACGTTACCCAAAATTACACATATGTGCAAGCTGTTATCACACATGTGATCAATGGCCACATCACTGGACACCAACCAACATATCTTAGTATGAGCACTGTATGGTCAGTGCTCAGTTAACAGAGCATGCTGGCTTGTTATACCAACAGAGAACTTATTTCAGTGAGCAGAAGTGCTATGTCAAATATACGAAGGTCATCAAGGTCTCCCTAATTGTCAGGAAAGAATGAAAATGTTAGTATCATCAATCAAGCCATTATAGAACTAGTGTCAAAGTGACAGCTCTGCATTGTACATAAGCCATTGCAGATACAAGAGCCATTAATGCAAGCACCCTTACCACAAGATCCTTAGCAAAAGATAGCTGCTAACTTGTATAAGCTTGAAGAGAGAAAAAAAAAACTACCTAATTGTTGCGGCTATTACTGTTGTGACAGAGACAATCCATTCACTAACCACAACTAGCCAACAAATCATAGCTAGGTTCAAGACAATATTCTCAAAGCATGGTGTATGTGATGAATGTTTACAGACAATGGCACTCAGTTTATGACAAATGAGTTCAACATTTTTTTCTTGACTATGGGTTCACTCATGCTATATCTGCAATAAATTCGGAAAATGAGAGCAGCTGAGATTCCCAAATGATGCTGAGACAACTGCATCCTCACAAACTCTCATTGCTTACTGAGCTACTCCACATAGCAACTAAGCATTAAGCCCTTCACAGCTAACAGTTGAAAGACAAATACAAACTGACATACCAATGTTACAGCCAAAAGTAGAGTCTAAATTTATTTTGCACAAGATAGTCAAATAAATTGACCAAAAAGCCAAACTTCATATAAAAAAGTTTATAACCGATACCATTTTGCACATTTATGACCCAGCCTGCAATCAGGCCATTTGTCTGCTTAAAGTTAATGACAGAGAAAGAAAAACTGGGACAAAACAGGTACTGCAGTGCATAAAACTACTGAATCTCAATCCTACGTGTTGTGACAAGAAGATGGTGCTGTAGTTAGATGAAACAGAAGACATAGCCATTTGGTTCCTGATTAAATGTCTACCTAAATACAATGCTCCTGAGAATTAATCAAAACAAGCCCTAGGAGGAATCAAATCAATGTCCAAGAAAATTGTTCTTGTACTGACAGAAGAGAAACCTCAGTCAAATATTCAAGATATGTGTGGAAGTTTAAGTTTGACTGTCCATAGTTATATATAGTATGCTGTATGACTGTACCAATTCCTGATCCTGTTGACTTGGGTTTGTCTAGTAACTGTAAACATACTAATGCATATTAGGAAACCTGTCTCAAAGTTTTCTTTCTGTGGGCTCTAATTCCATATTTAATTCCAGCTCTGGAAGTACCTAAATGACTAGGAGTGGTCGCAAAGTTAAGATACTAAATCGCTTTAGGGTTGGCAACTTTTCATGTCAAAAATTCTGGACATGTACATAAAAGCAAAATGCATGTAATTTTGGTACCCCTATCCCCTCCCATGCAGCCATTCCGGTGTCCCATTACTTGGCTATTTCTCCATTTTTTTCCCCGTTGCCATAAACACCATTCAAAACTCTCAGTGTGCATACTGTTTTCTGCTTTACTTCTACAATGATTACAGATATTTGGATTTAATTTTAAACTTTTATTTCAAATTTTATAGCACAAATACTGATAGACATTTGCTAAACAAAGTAATACAGTCTCACAATGAAAACAGACTTAGCATTAAAACTTTTCTGCCTTTGAAACAGCATTGAAACCCACATTCAAAGAAAATGCATCTGGCCAGTGGTGGATTAAGTTTACTTTTGGGCTGTTTTCAAATCATAGGCCCCTTGCACACATTTTTAGGACCATGCAAAAGTTCTTTGATTCACCTTCCTGATTGTAGTAAATTATAATATATAATAATTAAATTATATCCCTTGCATAATACAACACCATTTGTTAGAGCATATTTTAAATGTATAGTTTTGAACATTTTTCCATTTGATCCTCAAGCTTGTCATACTTGTACTTTTGGATACATTACATTTGTATACCACCAGTTACTAATATTTGTCAGAAGTCTGTGACTACATCTGTCACCAGAAATGAATTCACCCACAAAAAGAAACATTTAAAAGACTTCTTTGATCACATTAAATTATTAAGTCGCCACCAATAATACTGAAATGCATAATCAAGTGCTTAGTGAAAACATAAGTAAAACGGCATCATAACTAAAAGAGTATCATAATTCAGTAACCTTCTGTTTCATAATACATTTAATATTTATGGAGTCCTTCAGACCTAGTATCTTTATTGCTTTCTGCTTTAGCCATCAACATAGCTACTTAATATCCAATAACAGTACTTTGAAATATTATTGTATAGCTAGAAATTCCACATTCTATTTCCTCTATATATACAAACCGACTGTGGAAAGAGTAGGTAAAAGTGCGACATTTCATAAGTACCTGAACCATATTTGAAACATGTCCATTCGTGGTCCAGAGCACTGTTCAAATGTCTTCAGGAATTCAAATTCCACACTCATGGAAGAGAAAGATATAAACAATCAGTTGCACAGATGCAGAAGACTGTTTTCCACTGTGCGACCAGATGCAAACAAAGGGTGTTCTTAAAGAAGAACACCCTTAAAAACTTTTTTTTTTTTTTTTTTTTTTTTTTTTTTTAATTAAAAGAAAATTAATCTTCTGGCATTTTTTTTCTGGACAATATGCTGTCCTTTCCATTTTCTGGACAATGTCCCTTAATTCTGGACAGCCCAGAAAAATTATGGTCAGTGCTCAGTTAACAGAGCATGCTGGCTTGTTATACCAGCAGAGAACTTATTTCAGTGAGCAGAAGTGCTATGTCAAATATACGAAGGTCATCAAGGTCTCCCTAATTGTCAGGAAAGAATGAAAATGTTAGTATCATCAATCAAGCCATTAAAGAACTAGTGTCAAAGTGACAGCTCTGCATTGTACATAAGCCATTGCAGATACAAGACCCATTAATGCAAGCACCCTTACCACAAGATCCTTAGCAAAAGATAGCTGCTAACTTATATAAGCTTGAAGAGAGAAAAAAAAAAACTACCTAATTGTTGTGGCTATTACTGTTGTGACAGAGACAATCCATTCACTAACCACAACTAGCCAACAAATCATAGCTAGGTTCAAGACAATATTCTCAAAGCATGGTGTATGTGATGAATGTTTACAGACAATGGCACTCAGTTTATGACAAATGAGTTCAACATTTTTTTCTTGACTATGGGTTCACTCATGCTATATCTGCAATAAATTCGGAAAATGAGAGCAGCTGAGATTCCCAAATGATGCTGAGACAACTGCATCCTCACAAACTCTCATTGCTTACTGAGCTACTCCACATAGCAACTAAGCATTAAGCCCTTCACAGCTAACAGTTGAAAGACAAATACAAACTGACATACCAATGTTACAGCCAAAAGTAGAGTCTAAATTTATTTTGCACAAGATAGTCAAATAAATTGACCAAAAAGCCAAACTTCATATAAAAAGTTTATAACCGATACCATTTTGCACATTTATGACCCAGCCTGCAATCAGGCCATTTGTCTGCTTAAAGTTAATGACAGAGAAAGAAAAACTGGGACAAAACAGGTACTGCAGTGCATAAAACTACTGAATCTCAATCCTACGTGTTGTGACAAGAAGATGGTGCTGTAGTTAGATGAAACAGAAGACATAGCCATTTGGTTCCTGATTAAATGTCTACCTAAATACAATGCTCCTGAGAATTAATCAAAACAAGCCCTAGGAGGAATCAAATCAATGTCCAAGAAAATTGTTCTTGTACTGACAGAAGAGAAACCTCAGTCAAATATTCAAGATATGTGTGGAAGTTTAAGTTTGACTGTCCATAGTTATATATAGTATGCTGTATGACTGTACCAATTCCTGATCCTGTTGACTTGGGTTTGTCTAGTAACTGTAAACATACTAATGCATATTAGGAAACCTGTCTCAAAGTTTTCTTTCTGTGGGCTCTAATTCCATATTTAATTCCAGCTCTGGAAGTACCTAAATGACTAGGAGTGGTCGCAAAGTTAAGATACTAAATTGCTTTAGGGTTGCCAACTTTTCATGTCAAAAATTCTGGACATGTACATAAAAGCAAAATGCATGTAATTTTGGTACCCCTATCCCCTCCCATGCAGCCATTCCGGTGTCCCATTACTTGGCTATTTCTCCATTTTTTTCCCCGTTGCCATAAACACCGTTCAAAACTCTCAGTGTGCATACTGTTTTCTGCTTTACTTCTACAATGATTACAGATATTTGGATTTAATTTTAAACTTTTATTTCAAATTTTATAGCACAAATACTGATAGACATTTGCTAAACAAAGTAATACAGTCTCACAATGAAAACAGACTTAGCATTAAAACTTTTCTGCCTTTGAAACAGCATTGAAACCCACATTCAAAGAAAATGCATCTGGCCAGTGGTGGATTAAGTTTACTTTTGGGCTGTTTTCAAATCATAGGCCCCTTGCACACATTTTTAGGACCATGCAAAAGTTCTTTGATTCACCTTCCTGATTGTAGTAAATTATAATATATAATAATTAAATTATATCCCTTGCATAATACAACACCATTTGTTAGAGCATATTTTAAATGTATAGTTTTGAACATTTTTCCATTTGATCCTCAAGCTTGTCATACTTGTACTTTTGGATACATTACATTTGTATACCACCAGTTACTAATATTTGTCAGAAGTCTGTGACTACATCTGTCACCAGAAATGAATTCACCCACAAAAAGAAACATTTAAAAGACTTCTTTGATCACATTAAATTATTAAGTCGCCACCAATAATACTGAAATGCATAATCAAGTGCTTAGTGAAAACATAAGTAAAACGGCATCATAACTAAAAGAGTATCATAATTCAGTAACCTTCTGTTTCATAATACATTTAATATTTATGGAGTCCTTCAGACCTAGTATCTTTATTGCTTTCTGCTTTAGCCATCAACATAGCTACTTAATATCCAATAACAGTACTTTGAAATATTATTGTATAGCTAGAAATTCCACATTCTATTTCCTCTATATATACAAACCGACTGTGGAAAGAGTAGGTAAAAGTGCGACATTTCATAAGTACCTGAACCATATTTGAAACATGTCCATTCGTGGTCCAGAGCACTGTTCAAATGTCTTCAGGAATTCAAATTCCACACTCATGGAAGAGAAAGATATAAACAATCAGTTGCACAGATGCAGAAGACTGTTTTCCACTGTGCGACCAGATGCAAACAAAGGGTGTTCTTAAAGAAGAACACCCTTAAAAACTTTTTTTTTTTTTTTTTTAATTAAAAGAAAATTAATCTTCTGGCATTTTTTTCTGGACAATATGCTGTCCTTTCCATTTTCTGGACAATGTCCCTTAATTCTGGACAGCCCAGAAAAATTCTGGACAATTGGCAACCCTAACTGCGCCACCTAAATATGGATCTTTTGTGACATTTCTAAGACAACTAATGGATATTACTGGCTAACTATTGGTGCACAACATTACGTAATTACATTCTGGCTTCTTTTGGATGTGGATAACCTAAGATTAAAAAAAAGTAAGAAAAGAATTTTACTTATCTTACCTGACACACACACACACTGCATGGATCATCTGGTCTTGTAAACTTCACCTTGTCTGCATAAATATTACCAAGAAAGATACAATCCTCTACAAACAAAAGAAAAAAAAAGCTTTAGGTCGAATCTTTGCTTATTCATTTTCAGAATTTGCATAATTCAAATATTCAGTACTTTTTATACCACTTGAAGTTTTATACATTGAGCAGCATTTGCCCAGTGTCTTACATGGAAAGCTAGCAGTTTCCATTTGTCTGACTCACAGCCAATATTAGTGATATACTGCAATTCAAACCCTCCCAATGGCAGCACACACGACATGTTTTAAGGGTTTTCCTACAAGCAGTTAACTGAAATGATGCTTATATTATTTTTTCCTACTGAATCACTTACAGTAAATTAGACAGAAACCTAAACAATGGACTGTTTGTGGCCAATTGAGAACCAGTAGTCTCTGTACTGAGCAATAAAGAGATCAAAACAGAAAACAGGGATAAAAAGGTCATCTGATACAGGAAAAAGGTATATTTGGACACAGTTTTTATCAGCCCCATTCATTCAAAAATATATTATATCTTGCCAAAAGTATGCAGCTGGGGAGGATGAAAAAGCAGGAGTGTACCTTTCCCTCCCCAGCACCTCCTTGTGCCATAGGACAGTATCATAAGTCCTATATTCTCTTGGCAGGCATCCTGTTTGAAGGGATGTAGCCAATATGTCTGCTAACAGGGTGGCTAATACTTCCACTGTTTCTGCTGCATACTTTATTAAGAAACATAGAGACCAGGTACTACATAAAGCCACTTTATTACCTAGCACAAACTGAGCAGAAACATAAACACTTACATTTTAGAGGGGTGCCTTAGCTTGCTTTTATGGAGCTATATGTATCAGCTAATACACCATATTATGTCCTATTTTAGGTTAGACCAGGTCAATAATTTATGAGAGCAAATGTCAGGTCATCAGTGCTATAAAGCAAGGCAGCCAATATCATTACATCAGTCTTTGTTGCCGTGGAGCCTGTAGCAGAAGCAGTTCACATGAGTCCCGGTCGGTCACTACCAGAAGTTGAATTTCAGCTGAAAACATCTAAAGCTAAGTACCCCACTGGGGATCCTTTTTTCTTGCACTAATCGATGTCCGAAAAAGTTAACAATTGTCTCGCCTGTGGAAAGCAGATCCCACACTGAGACTTCCATTTTTACTGTGTCACTTGTTTAGGCCCAGACGACAACATCCCCTGTTGCTGGTTCTGTGCCTTCTTTAATGCGAGAACCATTCACTGTAGAGGTCTTTTTGTAGACAGTTATTTTCATATTCTGTCTTTGCATTCCGATATGGTGTCCATCAACTAACAATCTGTTGACATTCTGAAAAAAACATAGAGATAAAGATAGAGACAGACCACATAAGGCCAAGCCTTCTGATGACTCTACTGCTAAGCAGGTCATCAGTTCTCCGGAATTCAGTGAGTTGCTTTCGCAGCCCCTGATGCCTAATTCTATATCTACGCAGGCCTCTATCAAGACCCTTTCGGAGTCCAGTATGCCACAGAAATCTTCTTCATCTTCCAAGTCTTTGGCTGTCTCTGCTGTGGTTGGGTCTGGAGCTGCGATGCAGGCACTGGCTTCCGAGAAGGTCTTTTGCACTACTGAATCTAGACATAAAACAACGTCTTTGCATCCGACTACCATTTCTCTCAGACTGATGGATTCTTTCAGGCCTAGAAGCCAGACCACTCCTAGGAAATCTGCTTCTAACCACCATCTTGCTACTGCTCCATCACCCCAAGCACAAATGCTTAAAATGGTGGAGGATCTCATCTCCCTTATCCGGGGTAGTCAGGCCACAACTTCTAAAACGAAAAGGCACCTTTCTCCAGAAATTATGACAGAACTGGATTCTGAGGAATCTGACTACTCAATTTTTGAAGAGGAACAACATCCCTTAACTGCTTATGAGGATTCAGATCTAGAGGAATCCATCCCTCCTGCCTCCCCTCCAGAGGACCTTTCCTTTGGGGAAACACTTCACTCCTTCAGGGAACATTTCCAATGGGAATCTCAGGACTTCCCACAGTCTAAGAAAAGACTTAGAGAGTTTCTGGACCTGCCCCAGCACAGACCCTTGGCCATCCCCCCTATTTTAGAAGTAGTGGATGATGTTTTCCATGACTCCAGCTTAGCCCCTGATGCCCTCCCTCCTGCTCCCAGTAAACCTGACAGGTACTACATGTACAGAAATCCTGCTGCAGACCCAGAGGTCATTACACAGGGACCTAAAAGAGCTAAGACTAGTTCTGCCAAGAATCCCCTTTCTTCCGACAAGGACTCCAGAGCTCTGGACAGATGTGGTAAAAAAGTATACACTTCTGCAACCTTAACTATCAGTGCGCTCAATTGTCAGTTCCATATGTTAAAATATCAACACCACACTTTGGAACTAATAAAACCGAAGATTGCTACCTTTCCTGACTGCGCCAATTCAAAAGAGTTAGCAGATTTACTGCACTCTGCTTGTCAAGTGGTTAAACACTCATTACAATGTGGATATGACACCCTAGAAGCCTCTAGCAGGTCAGCAGTGACAGGATCTGTTATTAGGAGACATGCATTGCCGAAGGAACAACCTCTTCCTGATCATGTCAAGTCTAAACTTATGGATGCACCCCTAGATAAGGAGCGCTTGTTTGAGGAAAAAGCAGAAGAGGTGCTTAAAAAGATGGAAGACAAAGCAATATCTATGCAAACAGTAAAAGACTTCTTTCAGGTTCAGCCTCCCAGATTCAGCAGGAACTTTCCCTCTATGCACTGGGCTTTCCCTGCACCTAGCAGACAGGGCCAAGGTAAGCCCCAGAGAGACAGATCATCCAGGCCCCTATCCCAGGGCCAGCAGAGAAGCAAACAATGGACCACTTCCTTCTCTAAGGCAGGGAGGTCTAAGCCAACTTTCTATGGCAAACACTCACAGTGACTCCCCCTCCCCCCTCTGCCCTCTCTTCACTCATGAAAAACTAGGAGGAAGGCTCTCCCTCTTCAAAGACAATTGGGTTTCTGTAACAAAGGTCCAATGGGTCTTAAAGATAATTTTTCAGGGATACAGGTTCTCTTTCAGCGAACTCTCAATTCCAAGAGTGTACCCAGACTTACCTCCAAATCAGTGGGCAGAGACATTGAAACAGGTCTAAACTCTCATAACCCAGGGGGCAGTAGAACCTGTCCCCTCAGGTCAAACACACAAAGGCTTTTATTCCAGACTATTCCTTGTTCCCAGAAAAGAGGGCACTTGGTGCCCCATCCTGGATATATCCATTCTGAACACCTCCCTGGTGGTCCCTAGATTCAAAATGCAAACTTTGCAGCGGCTGCTGCCTATGTAACAAAATATGCCTGGCTAGTGACCCTAGACCTAAAAGATGCCTACCTCTACATCCCCATCAGGGAAACGTGCTGGAAATTCCTGTGCTTCATAGCAGACTCACAACACTTTCAGTTCTCTGCACTGTCCTTTGGCTTATCTACTGCTCCCAGAGTATTCACCAAATGCTTGGCCCCGGCCATAGCATTCTGCAGACAGAGAAGTATACAGATTTACACTTACCTTAATGGCTACCTCATTCAGGTAGAGTGCAAAGAAAAGCTGCTCCATGACCTTCTCTTTCTCAAATTACTCCTATCTTCCCTAGGGTTCACCACCAACGAGAAGAAATCAAAGCAAAGCCCCACCAGGAAGATCATTTTCTTGGGAGTTGTGCTAGACACAGCATCCCAAATGGCCTTCCTATCCCCAGAAAAGCAGAGCTTCCTGCCTCTCTACTTTACCCAGCTGGCTTCCAGAAGTCACCTCACTGTGAGGAGGTTCCTGCAAGCCCTGGGATACATAACATCTTGCATCCTTCTCATTCCTCTTGTCAGGCTTCACATGAGAAAACTTCAGTGGTATTAAAAGAACCTTTGGTGCCATCACTCTCAGTCCCTAGAGACTTCTCTCCCTCTGATCCCATGTATAAAGGCCGAGTTTCTCTGGTGGGCAGAGGCCTGTGCCAGGAACAAGGGTCTTCCCTTGTTCCTGTGACAGGAACAAGGGTCTTCCCTTCATCCTCTGCCCTTCCGGCCAGACTATCACCACCGACACCTCAGACATTGCTTGGGGCGCTCACCTAGAAGGCAAGTGTACCCATGGTCTTCGGGATGCCCAGCAACTTCACTTGCACATCAATCAGAAAGAAATAATGGCAGTACAAAAGGCTCTGATATCTTTCAAAACCCCATCACAGGCCAGGGGTTCTCCTTATAAAAACAGACAACACCACAGTAATGTGATATATCAACAAACAGGGGGGACCCAATCTTACCCCCTGTGCAGGTTAGCCATGAGCCTCTGGCTTACAGCCACCTCCATGGGTCTACACCTAATTGCCCAAGACCTAACAGGGGTTAACAACACCTTGGCAACCACCTAAGCAGAAACTTACTGGACCCCCACGAATGGCATCTCCACAGGGAAATCTTTCTGCAAATCACTCAGTAGAGGGGGACTCCAGAAGTGGATCTCTTTGCCTCCCACCTCAACCACCAGCTGTAAAATTTCTGTACCAGGCAGTTTCACCTCCTAGCATGGAAGGTGGATGCCCCGACCTTCCCCTGGAACTCCTTCTTTGTGTACGCGTTTCCTCCTCTGCCCCTTATTCCCAAGGTACTGATCAAAATAAGGGAGGAGAGACCAAATGCCATCCTCATTGCTCCAGATTGGCCCAGACAGCATTGGTACCCCTTACTGTGCAGCCTGACCTTACAGCCTCCCAAGCAACTTCCTCTGATCTCAGACATCTTGACCCAGGTGAGGGAGAAGATACTGCACCCAGAGTTACAGACTCTCAATCTTTCAGCATGGCTTATACCGTAAAAGCTAACAAGGAGTCCCTGTTAAGCAAACAGGTCCTAGACATAATCACAGAGGGCAGAAGGCCCAGCACCAGAACATCATATGCAGGGAAATGGAAAAGATTTTGCTCCTGGAACCAGTCCAGAGGGGCCAGTACCTCTGATCCCTCCATCCCTCTTATCTTGGATTACCTAGCCGAGTTGCTCAATAGTGGACTCTCTTTCTCCTCTATTAAAATTCATGCCTCAGCAATTTCTGCCCATTATGATTCAGACCCACCCCTCTTTTCACATCCTTTGATTAAGCAATTCCTCAGAGGGGCTTCTAATATAAGACCTCCCAGAAGACCTCCCACACCACTCTGGGACCTGATTTATGTTCTAGAAAAACTAACCTTACCTCTTTTTGAACCTGCTGCTTCTACAGAATTGAAATACCTGTCCTGGAAGACTGTCTTCCTACTAGCTATCACTTCAGCCAGAAGGGTATCAGAACTTCAGGCTCTCATGGCTGTTGAGCCCTTCATCATTTTCCATGCAGACAGGGTCTCCCTGAGGACTAACCTCTCTTTTATGCCCAAGGTGATATCTGATGTAACCCTCAACCAGGCCATAAACCTACCCTCCTTCTTTCCCAACCCTCAAAACAAGGAGGAACGAATTTTACACTCGCTAGACATGCACAGACAACTCAGATACTATCTGGACTGCACTAAACCATTCAGAAAAACAGACCAAATACTTGTCAGCTTTGCCCCTGGGGCAGAGGGGAAGCCCATTTCCAAACAAACTGTTTCCAAATGGATATCACACTGTACCCATTTCTGCTACAGACTACATGGGAACCCCCAAGTCTATCCATACCCATTCCACTAGGGCAGCCTCCACTTCCACAGCCTTCCTCAGAGGAGTCCCCACCAGGGACATCTGGGAAGCTGCCACCTGGACCTCTGTCCATACCTTTACAAAGAATTACCACCTACCTCTTTTTCTAAGTCTAGGGCAGGGTTTGCCTCTGCAGTTCTGCAGGGCCTGTTGACCCATGCCTAGGGCTCTAACCTATACTTCCACCCCTCTCCTCAGCTTCAGGAATCCTCTCGTAGGTGGTGACTGCAACAGTGAAACACGAAGAACATAGTAAAGTTGTGTACACCTACCATAAATGTAGCTGCTCGAGTGTATTCACTGTTGTAGTCCTGGTTTTCCTCCCTCCATCCCCCTTATAGCATCTTCCCCTAGGGGGGCTTTTCCTTATTTCCTTGTGCTTCTGATGGGTTATGGCAAGAAAAACTGATGTAATGACGTTGGCTGCCTTGCTTTATAACACTGATGACCTGACGTCAGATTACAAGCGATGGCGGCAGATGCAAAAGAAATTGACTCTGGTATTCGGGCCGGCCGAGGGCTACCACAGCAGGGATAACCCACAGGTAATGACTGCAACAGTGAATACACTTGAACATCTACATTTATGGTAAGTTTACACAACTGTACTTTCTCCACACAAGAACCATGCTGAAGGACATTTATTTTCCTTGCCCAATTGGAACATAAGCTCTGGACAAGCTCTAGTGGAAAACAAAATGTATTTTCTGACCATTTACTCTTAGCAACAAGAACACAGGATAGAACAACCAGGAAAACTGGATGATGTTCTTCAACATGGATTTAACTGGGATGAAAACCTTACATCTAAAAAAGACCTTATGTGAGAAGTCCTAATAGATTTTAATAGACATGCTCTCTATTTTAAATTCACTTGGAGGGTGAGCACTGCTACTGCAGACATTTTTAGAGGAATAAGAGTGCAATAAACCTTGAGAAGCGGTGTTTGCTCTCCTCAGCCTATGCAAACATTCTACCTTCCAGCCATATTGGTAGGAGTATTTAATGGGGTAGCAGTTTGAAGTGGGAGAAGTTTAATAGATCCTCTTATTTGTTCCACATCGCCTGAAATCCTAATGTTCCCTCTACACGATCTGTTCTCAAGGCCATCAGCTTTATGTGTAACTCCACCACTTTTACAGTGAGCTGTGCTATCTTCTACTCTTGGTATTGAATTGATCCCTGTTGCACATGCATGATCTCACCTAGACTAGCAACTTCATTTCCCAGCATGTATTGAGTCTTGTTACTTAGTCATCCATGACTTTACTCCTTTCATTTCAAAGGTTATACTTTCTAAATTTTACAACATTTTTCAATTAAGTTTCTGTTAGAGCCATTCTCACAACTTACATCCACTATGTCCTTATCAAATTTAAAGAACATGTTTGCAGTTAAATGTTGTGGAATGTGCAGAAAAAAAATATATCCAATCAAATGACAGCAGGAATAAAGGATAGAAACACAGGAAAATGTAGTCCTAAATGGTTGACTTCAAGCACTGCACAACAGCATACAAATGAACACCATCATGCCAATAAGATTTATTAGCTTTTCAAATAATGCATTAAAATGTGGAAAAATCTTTCAGAGACATACAGATTTAATGCAGAGGACTCTGGTGAGCACCTGTTCCGAACACTAGAATTTCTCAGTAAGACAGAAGTTTCACTTGCATGGTTATGCAATGAACAACAGCAGCCTTAGCTGGGTAGTATTGATGGCTACCCTTGTACCCATTGCTCTTGATCTTGTGTTCTGTCACCTCTGCTTTGCAAACAGGTTCACCATCAGGGGACATACCATCAGCTTCATGACCAAGATATTGTTGACTGCTGCAATGTAGACAGAGGCACCACAACAGAGTCAGTAGATGTGTCACTCACACATGGGATCAGTGGTGATGCATGCACTGTCCATCCTAGTGGACATGAAGGTTTGTGTAACATTAACCATCCTTAATGCTGGGATTTTTCAGTATCATACAGGTGACATTTTAAAAGTTGTGGAGTCATAAGTCTCAGATCCTATATACCAAGTTTTTGACATGATGCTGAAACATGTGGAGAAGCATATGTTTCCATGGACACCAGATGAGAGAAATACCACTATGTGTGCATTTTTGAACTATAGTCCATTTCCCTAAGGGTCTGCAGGACCAGTGATGCACCATCATTGCTATCAAGGCTCCACTTATACCATATACTATCAAGTTTTATCAACCAGAGGAGTTTCCAGTTTATCAACTAGCAGGTGGTGTATAATACACAGGGTGTTATATACAATGTCTGTGTACCATCTATGCAACCTTTTACCAGTGCTTCATGTGGAGTGACTTCCCACAAGCACATCTAGTTGGTAGTTGTACACATTGCCAGCAAGACTGGCCAGAATATGCTATTCCTATTGTCACATGCAAGAGGCCACTCAGGATGATGTCCACTGTTGTGTGTTTAATGTGATGCAGTACGTACCTTGGAGCATTGACTGATGACCCCATCTAAAACCAGTAGACCATGTTTGAGTGGTGTACAATGACACATCTACAGACACAGAATGTTGTCAAACGTATTTTGTATCCTGAAGGAATCCTTCTATGGCTTAGAGACATCTGGTAGCACACTGAAGTACACATCTGAGACTTGTAGTTAGTTAGTTATGATATGTACCATGTTACATAATATTTATTTGACATTTGTTAACCGGGTTAGTTTGACTGGGCAAGAAGCCCTTTTTCAGCACAGGCCCGAGGAGAAAAGCTCCAAAAAACATATACAAAAACAAGTACAAATATGTAGTGCAAAATAGACAAGTACAAGTACCTCATAGAGTATACAGCAGTACATAGTTTAGAGAATCAGATTGTACAATATTTACATAGATACAAAGATTAGGAGTGCAGTCAGCAGTTTGCAGTTAATCACAAGTAAAACATGCAAAAGGATTCCACATTAAGCATTGAATAGTTTTATTCTTTTGAAAGATTGCCTGCATTAAAAGGGAGAAGAAATAGGGTTTTAGTGTACAAGTAATATGGTACTGAGAAAGAGATAGAGGAGGAAGAGAGAGAGAAGTGGGAAAGGTCAGGTAGGAGTGGGACAGGGGCATGACCACATTTTGAGCATGTAGTCTTTTAACATTTTTTTTTAAACTGAAACTGCTAGTGGTTGTTCTTAGATCTGGAGAAAGTTTATTATGGGTGGTGGCAACAGAATGGCTATACAAGAGTTTACCTATTTGTTTCATAGGCTTATGGATTTCCAGTAGATGTTGGTCAGCACTGCAGAGACAGCGTTTGGGAGTATAGTGAGAGATAAGGGTAGAGAGAGCAGGACAGAGGGAGGGATTTACTAGAGTAGAGTGAGAAAGGTAGAGCTGTGGAAGTAAGAGTTGTTTGTGAGCGTCTAGCCACTGAAGGTCTTTTAGGGCATTACAGTGGTGGGAGTGGTAAGGAAGGTTTGCAGCAAATCTAGGAATTTTATTGTAGGTGGATTCCAGCTTGGCCATGAGACTGGTTTGCAGATCTTTGAGTATAGGAGAAGCATAAAAGAGACCTGGCAATAGAAAAGCTTATGCCAGACAGTGTTTAGTGTCCTTAGTCGGGTATTTTTTATTCCAGTAAAATAGGCCTAATTTTTGGTGTGTTTTTTGATGGCCTGAAATATATGGATATCAAACTTAAGTTGGTCATCACTAACAACGCCCAGGAGTTTAGTATGAGGTTCAACTGAGATAATAGTATTATTGACAGACTTGACTGTGAAGGAGTTTTTACAATGCTGTAGAGATTTAGGGAGGAAGAGAGGTAGTTTTGTTTTCTTAGGATTAAATAAGAGTTCATTGTTGTTAGCCATTTTTCAACAGACAGCAGTGAGGACTTGGGTTAGAGACAGGAGGTGGGGAAGATTATTGGAACAGGATATGATAGTAGAATTATCCGCATACTGAATTAGTGAGGAGTGGGGGCAGGCTGTGTGTAGATTATTAGTAAAGATGTTAAAGGGGAGGGTTCCTAGTACAGAACCTTGGGGTACGCCGGTTTGAATAGGAAGGAAAGGAGAGGAGGCTGACAGCCATCTGACACACTGGAATCTACCAGAGAGGTAGCTGGTAAACCAGAGTATGGTAGATTCAGAAAGATTAAGGTACTTGAGCTTGGATAGAAGCAGGTTGTGAGAAACAGTGACAAAAGGTTTGGATAAATTGAGGAAGAGACTAGGGACTATTTTGTTTTCATCATGAGCTTTGGAAATTGTCTGAGAAAAGGGTATGAGAGTGGTAGCAGTACTATGGTGGGATGAAAGCCATGTTGGGTGAGTGTTAAGAGATTTTCCTGTAGGAGGTGTTCAAGGATTTGTTTATGTATGCATGTTTCCATTATTTTGGAGATGGGGGATAGTATAGCAATGGGGCAATAGTTGGAGCAGTCTGTGGAGTTTCCTCCTTTATGGAGGGGGGATAACAGAATTTCTTCCACATGTTGGGTACTGTGTTTTCAAGGATGGATCAGTTGGTAAGTATTGAGATGGGATACATAATGACATTGGCAGCAATTTTGAGGAACTGAGGGGATAAGCTGTCAGCATAAGGAGAACATGATTTACTTTTAGAGAGAAGAGATCTGATATAAGCAGTGGAGGCAGGTTTCAGTGAGAAGGGAGAGGTGGGAGGAGTGTGTATGAGATCAGTAGTGGAAGGATTTATGTTTTTGTTTCTAGTAAGATTTTTGATGGAGTCGACGAAGAATGTGTTTAGAAGGGTAGCAGTATCAAGGTCTGAGCTATTTGGGGAGGGTCTGGGTGTAGTAGGTTTACCTAAATAAAGTAGCTTATTTATATTATTCCAAAATAATTTGGGGTTGGAGTGAGGATTATTTCGTGGTTTCTGATAGTACTGTCTTTTGTCTTCGTCAATTTGTTTTTTGCTGCGGTTCTTGAGTTCTCTATAAGTTTGAAGATTGGTTTGGAGATTAGTTTTTTTCCAGATCTTCCAGGCTCTATCTCTGTGTACCATAAGGTTACATGTGGGCTGAGAGAGCCAAGGAGTGAAATTATATTTTATTTATTTATTTATTTTTATTTATTTATTTTACTTTACATTTGTTGCCCAGGATAGTCCGACTGGATACCTGTCCATTTTCAGAGGAGGATTACAATCCATTTACTGTCCATTTTCAGCAGAGGACTACAATTTTAGTCTAATCTTTCTAGTGGGGGCCAAGTATTAAGGAAGATGTCATTGACTTTGGAGATGGCAACATCAACTGGAAGGTTATATGAGAAGGACCAGTTGATAGAGCAAAGTATATTGTTGAAGGAAGTGGGATTGAAATTGGAAAGTTTGCAACAATCTTTAAAATGGTGGGTTCTCTGTAGTTGGGATAAATGTCTATGGACAAGGATGGGAAGATGGTCACTGAGGGAATCAGGAAGAGTACAGGTGTTATGATAGGTGTTTGGGTTGGAAGTAAGAATCCAAACAAGAATAGTGGCAGTGTTGGTAGTTTTATTCTATTAAGTGGGAGAAGAGGTTAGTTGAGAAAAGCCATAGAGGTTGATGCAGCTGTGGGGAGAGGCAGAACTGACAGTAGTCCAGTCAATATTAACATCCCCTAGGATAATAGTCTCATAGGTGATGTTGTTAGAGATCCAGGAGAGAAACTGTTCTAGGCTTGGAATGTTATTTCCAGGGGGATGTAGATGGCTGCTATAGTGAGATTTTTTGTGCTTGTTAAGTTTACAATTAACTATACAAATTTCAGCAGGGTGAAAGTTGGGAGCTGGTGTGGAAAGAGGGAAAGTGAGAGTTGTTCTGAGTATAGAATGGCTACACCTCCCCTTTTTTAGACTGATGATCAAGTCTGAAAATATTACAGCCTGGGTGTAGAATTTCTGAGTCAGAGATATGTGGTTTTAGCCATGTTTCAGAGAAAGTGAGAATGTCTGGGGTATACAGAGTGATTAGGGAGTGATGACAGTTTACTTTATTTGTTGTTGTTGTGTCTTTCGGCTTTTCCCGGTTAGGGGTCGCCACAGCGGAACTCCGGTCCGCTAATGATTGACAGTTGATTTTTTACATACCGAGTTGCCAGCCCTGATGCCCAACCTTCACCGAATGAACGCCCATTCATGCATGACTCCATGCAGAAGACGCTCTAGCTGAGAGTCAAACTGTACTTTGTATATTAAGAGAGATTAATGTTAGGGTTTTGGAAGGTGAAAGTTTAGCAGATTTTAAGGTAGTAGCAGAAGGAGAATTGTTGGATGGGGTAGGGGATGATGGGGAGATGTTGGGGTAGATAATCTTGCTGTGAGTAGAGTAAGTGGTGTGTGATCCAAGGTTGGGGTGACTGTCACCAAAGCATAGTAAGTTAACAAGAAAAAATATATTAGAGTTAGGAAAATGGGTAATAGGTGGAGTATTTAGGTTTCATCTTCTAAGAAGTGAGTGGGAGGATTTTAACTTTGTGGAAGTTGGTAGTGCAGCTAGGGAACAGTGAGGGTGCAATGGAGTCGCTGATAGTTTGAATATAAGTATGCAGATATGGGAGGGTAGGTGATGCTAGATTAGTGGGCAAAGGACTATGATAATAGGTAGAAAGTGTTAAAGTGTATAAGCAGTAGAAGCTAAGGAGGAGTAAAAACATGTTGGTGGGTAAGTAGTGAAGAGTAGAGGGGATGGGAGATAGATGTTGGGAAGACTGGGAATGTAGATAGGAAATGGGCAAGTGGTGGAAGAGAGGTATGCCTGCAGTAATAAAAGTTGAGAGAGAAAGAAGGGGTTTGTTTAGGGATGTAGAGAAACTAAGAGGTGTTATTGCTATGAAATAGACTTGAAATGGAGAAAGTGGAGGGTGGGACCTGTTTCAGGAATAAGGGGTGTGGTTAATTAGGGAAAGTATAAAGGAAATGGAAGTGGGGGGGTGGATGAGAATAGGGGTAGGGTAGGGGACCAGAGTGAGCCTGAGCGACGTGAGGGCAAATGGAGCAGGTTGCACCATGAAGGTACAAGCCATCATGGAAAAAATAAATCAGTCAGCTTCTAGCGTGGAGAACCAGGTCAGTGCTGTAAGACAGTATACCTGTTGTGTACAATAAGACTTCTTCAACTTTTGAGTATAAGGGTAATTTAACCAGATAAAGACAAAAATTCTGTTACAAAGTTTTCTGCCATATGCTACAACGATAAGGAGAGTTAGATAGTAAAGGATGGGAGGGGGTGCTCTTTGCATCTGAATAAGTGTGCACACTATTTCTATCACAAGTACAGGGAGGCCTGATACTTTGGAATCAACTACAGCTTAGGAATACCTCAATACTTGCTAAACCTGTTGCAACAGTGGAAGAGAAGTGGAGAGCATAGTCATTGCAGGACCTGGCTAGATAGGATCCCCATGCAAGGCAGGGGCAGGCATACTATATTGCAGGACTAGTAAAAATGTGGTGACTTGTCCACAGCTATTGATTATGACAAGGATAACATAGAATAAAACTGATACATACAGTAACATACCCAGACTATGTATTACAATGCATCAAGTGGCCATGCTGTGCAGCAGACATTACCTTACCTTACCTTACCCACATTGATCAGATTGGTGGACAGGGTGCAGTCATCAGTATTTGCACACTATTTGCACAGCTGGAGTGGAGCATAGTGAAAGATAATGGCAATGTCTTCACAGAAGTAAAGCTCATAGTATGCAAATGCTTTAGCCACTTGAGTGGGCAGCAGTTTGAGGGAGTTAGGGATTACATCAAGTATTGGGGGGAGCTTCTGTGTCATGACCATTGTTCA
Organism: Protopterus annectens; assembly: GCF_019279795.1. Taxonomy (NCBI): domain Eukaryota; kingdom Metazoa; phylum Chordata; order Ceratodontiformes; family Protopteridae; genus Protopterus; species Protopterus annectens. The sequence goes on from NC_056751.1 coordinate 635,242,635, forward strand.
GGTGTACTGGTATGCTGCTGCAGTGTCAGGGCCAGTTGTGTCCTATATAAGTCTGTCCATGTTGAGGCTAATAGATGGATGGTATCTTCAACTCCCGGGATAGAGCTGTGGGAACCAGAGTGTACAAACTGGTGAGGTATACCTGCAGTATAGCTAAATGATCATTGGACATGACCATGAGATTGGCTGTGCCTAGGTGTGGTGGCTGCCATGACCAGGGGTGACAGTAATTGAGTCTCTGTAACAGTCTGCCATCTGTGTAAGACTGCATCTTGAATTATGAGTAGCTACAGTGGATATTTTCCAGCATCTTCATGGATGCACCAGTGGATACCATTTTGCCCATCAATACCCTTAGTAGGCATGTTTACTACAGGTTTCAATATGCCATGTCACTGTGCATACAGTGCAGGTTATTTCATAGTCATTGCAGTAATTGTATGACTTCAGGATGGTTACAAAGGATGTTGACTATCTCTACAATGGTGTCACTCTCTCTATACCATGATGTTTGTAATGTCTGCCTGTGGCTGAATCCCTGACCTGCACATCTGCTGATTGATTGGATATCCTTGATAAATATGGAAACTCTCCTCCTTTTGTGGTTCGTCCGGGTTTTGGGGCAAAAGCATGATATGAGGTATAACCTGGTAGTGCTGGGGTGCTCTCCTTGGAGCCAGGTTTCTGTCACTGCACAGATATCGATGTTCTCCATACTGAGGAGAGCTTCGAGTGCGTGTATCTTGAGGTTAAGACTTCTGGCATTTAGCAGCATTACCCTTAGTTTCTTGTTCCTTGTGCTGTCTATGGAGGTGAGTTTGACTTTTGAGCCTTGCCTAAAAAAGGCACTATGGAGGTGGCAAGAGCCTTTGCCAATATCTGAAAGCCCAGTGGTGACAGGTGCAAGCCGTCCCTTGTGAAGCAATGTGGCTTGTCGAGCATGTCATCCCAGGCTGACAGACACTGGATCCCCTTTGAATGACACCAAAATTTTAGCCAATTGTTAAAATTGATCATTTTGTCTTTGTACTGTGGCATCATTCTAGGTGAGGGTAAGATGCTGCTCAAGGTCAGGGTCCTAACGGCCTGGGCTACATGATCAGAGAGCTCCTCTATGTCTCTTTTCATGTAGTCCAGGGATGTACGTCTCAGGTCATTCACACCAGCATGTACGATGACTGAGTCATATTTGTATTTGCTTTGGAGTGACCTAAGTGCTTGCGTTATGTGGCAGATCCTAGCGCCCGACAGGCAGCTCACTGTGACCTTCTCTTTGTTCAGCCTGGTGAGCGGGACGTCAGTGTGTCTGACAATAGAGTCACCTATTACAAGAGTATCAGGTGTGTTATTCAGCCTTAAGGGCTGTGGCTGCTTGGCAGACTGACTTTGAGGGCTATGTGTTGTGCGTGTTTTGTTTTGGGGTAGCGTTTGCTTGGATGTCTGCTTTGGAGGTCTCTGTTGCTTAGATAGATTTTTATTTAGAGCCTCTGAGTATGTTTTTGTTTTTTTATGTGGTTGGTTCGCTGATGTGGTGGGACTATGTGATACTGGAATTGTGCTGTGTGAGGTTACCTTCTCCTCCTGACTGGTTTCACCAGTTTTGAGATGAGAGAGCTCAGCCTCCAGTTTGGCTATATGGTTGCATCTCTCACATATATTTGAACCTGTTTGGAGGAGGAGAGGGTTGTCCATGTACATGAGACAGTTGTAACATTGCCTCAAAATTCCCAGATTCACCAGCTGGACTGGAGAGGAAACCATTGACTGACCTTTGGACATGCTAGAGTAATATAGGGAAACTGAATTAAGACGGACCAATAGGGGTCAAGGTAGAGAGAGTATAAGAGTAAGTAGTACTTATGGTTTAATAGTGCTAACTTGTAAGATTACTTATTTGGACCAGTGAAGGGCCTTAGAATGAGAATATGGTGTTTAATTTGAGAGATAGAGCAGTTCTAAGGGAAAAAGTGAAGAGCAGACTTCGTGGAGCCAGGAATAGTTTAAACCCAATTAGGTGGCACTGCCCGTTGTTGCGCTATGCACAAAAATGTGCAAAACCGCGCAAAAGAGGGTTTTAAGAGAGGGAGATCAAGGAGTTTGGAATTGACCCAAAATGGCCAATAAAACTACAGTTTCAAGGCAGTAACCACTCCCACAGGGGCAGGCAGGCTGCTCAATGTTTATCACTGCCACTGATGAACAGAGAGACTTCCCTTTAGCCCAAGCAAAAAATGGCCTCCAAGAAACTTACAAACAGTTCAGAACAGCAAGCCTGTAACTGAACTTTTTTAAATCTCAGAAAAGTGGGAAAAAAGCAAGTTTTTTTTTTTTTTTTTTTTTTTAAAGATAGCAGAGGTTCACAAGTATCAACAAGTTATAACAGTGCAGTAAATGACCCCACACTTGAGTGCTAGGCCAGAGACAGATAAAATGCAAGTTTTAAGAAAAAAACAATTTTAAAAATAAGTGCAAACAGGAAATTCAGTAAACAGCTCTAGGTTGTGTTCTAAATACAGTTACCAATGCAGAAATCAAGTTTAACAAGCCAGAAAATGCTCAAAGTAGGCGGCTATGCAGAAAACCTTAGCAAATAATCTGAAGAAAAGTACTTAAAATCTCAAAAGTGGTTCCTTTCTTCTCTCAGCGTTTTCTCCTCTTGGTGGGTGCTTCCCCAACAGCCAACAAGTCTGAAAAGATGCCAAAACCACGAGGCAATCTGGTTTTAAGAGAGGGAGATTAAGGAGTTTGGAATTGACCCAAAATGGCCAATAAAACTACAGTTTCAAGGCAGTAACCCCTCCCACAGGGGCAGGCAGGCTGCTCAATGTTTATCACTGCCACTGATGAACAGAGAGACTTCCCTTTAGCCCAAGCAAAAAATGGCCTCCAAGAAACTTACAAACAGTTCAACTCAACTTTTTTCAACATTATAAGTCAAGCAAGGGGTTTAAGTTATCTTTTGAAACTCATGAATTTGAGCATGGCCAGAATTTTAGAAAGATTTGATGGAGGTACACCAAGGTAGAGGTGGATTAAGCATGTGCAGTGACAATCAAGGAGAGACTCACCAAGGTGGACCAGTTGTTGTAATGGACACAAACTACTATTTTGATAACATGACATTGATGTTACAAGATGACAATGTTTACAAGATAGTAAGCGTAGAGGTTGCTGAATGGATGAAAGAACGTATAAAAATGACTTTGGATGAATGTGTGTGCAAGAATATTCTCTCCAAAGAATTATTCCAATATTTTATGGTGGAATTTCCTTTGATCCCTCAATTGCATGGGCTTCCAAAAATTCACAAGAACCTATACTAATCCTAGTTTTAGACCTATAGTGGCGGGGGGGAGGATGGTTGACCAAACCAATTTCCATTTATTTGGACAAACAACTTAGATCTGTGCTTGATACTTGCTAAACAGTTTTAATGGATAGTGAACATTTTTTACATGATCTGTATGCAGCTGAGACATAAAAAGAGGATGAGGGAGTAAGCCTATTAGTTACACTTGATGTAGTATCATTATTTATGTCTATCCCCAATCAGGAGGGTATAGCTATGGTTAAATCATATTTGAGTAGGAATAGCCATTTGAATTTGCAGCATATTGATTTTGTGTGCCTCCTTCTAGAGATAGTACTTGAACACAATGTTTTTATGTTCAATGGGATTTACTATTGACAAACAGCAGGTGTAGCAATGGGTACCAGCTGTACTAACAGCTATGCAAACTTAGTTATGGCTGAATGGGAATACCATAATATATTAAGTCAAGCAAATAACAATGTTTGTTTTTATCGACATTTTGTCAATGATCTTTTTCTTATATGGAGAAAGGATGAATGTGAATTATTGAAGTTCTTAGAGAGACTTAATAACAGCAGTCATTCTTTAAAATTCACTATGAAATACTCAACGACTAAGATGGATTTTCTAGATGTTGAGATTGTGAGGGATATGGATGGTCGATTGTCCACTAGAATGTATAGGACAGAATGTTACTGCCCGTCATTTTTGAACAGGAATAGTATGCATCCTCAACATATATTTTCCAACATTATAAGGGGTCAAGCAATGGGGGTTTCATGTTTATCCTGTGAAACTCATGAATTTGAGCATGGCCTAGAATTATTGAGAAATGATTTGATGGGGAGGGGGTACACCAAGGTAGAGGTGGATTAAGCATGTGCAGTGACAATCAAGGAGAGACTCACCAGGGCTAAACCATATTTTTCAAAACATCCTAAGGGAAGTTATAGTATGTGAAGGATGAATAGCAACATGTCAATAACTTTGTCATACAGCCAAGATGTTAATAAGATCAGGGACATCATACGACGCAATTGGCACATTCTACAAGTGGACGATAGGCTAGGAGGGGTATTAGGTGTGAAGCCGAGGTTCACTTATAAGAATAAGAAGACATTAAAACAGAGATTGTGCTATCCAAGGACTAATGATATATTAAATAAAAGGTTAGTAGACACTAAGAAATGTAATGTTTGTACATTTTGTAATTATATAGATTAATGCATTTCTTATAAGCACCCTGATACAGGTTACATCTTGAGAGCAACAGCTGATTGTAATAGCAAGAATGTGATTTATATCGCCCACTGTGAGGCTTGTTTCAAGTTCTACGTGGGCAAGATGAATCGCCGATTGAGGGAACGCATTTGGGACCACTTATATTATACACAGAAAGGTCTTGAATATAGTGCCCTGGCGAAACCCACTAAACATGTTTTTGTTTTTCAAGTGCTACATGTAGTGAAGGAAAGCATTAGAATGGGGGATGTTATCAATGAAAGGGAGAGTATAGAGCTCAAGTGTATTTTGAGGCTAGTGGCACATTTGGGACATGCGCTCAATGACTGTTTTATTAAAAAACATATTAAAATCAAGGAAGTTTAGTTGGTGATAGTTTTTATATGTTTTAATGCAGTTTCTCTTTAAGCCTGTATTTTTTAATTTTGAATTAATCTTGAATGGTTTCCTACCTTGAGTGGAGGTGTGGTTTTAATATGTTTATTGGATGATTGAGTTTTAATTAGTATATATTTGGTAGTTAGGGGAAGCAATGCTATCATTGTGAAAGTGCTGCATTCAATAAATTTGTATTTCATAAAGTTTGGAGAGTTTCATTCTGTTCCCGCTTTGTTTCTAGATAAATTTTTTGGATTTTTGTTTTTAATACATTTTAAATAGAGTTAATTGTTTACAATATATTTATATTTGTTGGCTTCTGTTAGTAAACTTGACTAAAACACTCTGGAATGTAAAGACATATGTAGGCTACCGCAGGTGTCACACTCTACAGCTATTAGGTGTGAATGAGTTAATGTCTGACTGGATACCTGTGGCTGCCTGAAGACCCACAAGTAAGAATTATTTTCAATTGAGATGGAATGTATACTATCAGTTATCAAAAGTATCTGCCTTATCCAAAGAGTAGGCAAAGTGGCAGATGCCTTGATGGGATTTTTTCACACACTGTGTCTCAACAGGAGGTGACATTGACCTTTCTTTGTTAAGGCATACCTATCGAAGTATTCATGTAACATGTGAGTGGTAACAGAGAAGTGCACTGTACCAAATTACTGTCATGTAAATAAGCTTGTAAAGAGATTATATTTAAAAGCATGATCCAAGCTTTTTCAAAATACCATAATAAAGGCCAGGACAAATTTATAACAGAAGCTCTGTTATGCTTTTGTCTTAATGTGTGTGTGTGTGTGTGTGTGTGTGTGTGTGTGTGTGTGTGTGTGTGCGTGTTCATAGGTTCATAGGTTCATACTAGGCTATCTGCCCTGGGGCAATTACAAGCCTAGCCTGATTTTGTTTGGCTTACGCCACCACTTGATTTGAGTATACTGTGCCCTTTTTAAGGTTTAGTTTACTGTGCCTCTGTCTAATAGTGACACGGAAGTAATCCCTGGGACAAACCTACGATCCCCCATCCACTCATCAAGATTCTTCTTGAAGAGATTCAGTGAGGTGCTCTGCCTAACATGAATTGGAATTCTATTCCAGAGCGAAGGGAGCTTCTGGGTTATGAATCTGTCCCTCCAGCAAGTTCTATTTATTTCTGTGCTGAGGTTCAAGTCCCTCGAGCGTGTGGCTCTAAGGGATTTAGATTTACTGAGGTGGAGCATGTCCATTAATTCTGGATTGGACATAGCTTTATATGTCAGGCATAGATTGCCTCGAAGTAGGCGGTATGAAACTGAGTAGAGCTGGAGTTTTTTTAACCGAGCAGCATATGGCATCTGCTTGAGTCCCTTGATCCTCTTGGTGAGGTACTTTTGGGGTCTTTCTAATTGCTGCAGGTGTTGGGTAAGGTACATCCCAAAAGGGGCATTATATTCTATGATAGGCCTGATGAGGGATGAATAAGGGGGCATGGTTACCTCTCTTGATCTAGATGTGAATCCTTTCATGATGAGGTGGGCTATGTAGAAGGTCTTTCTAACCACTTTGGCAATGTGGTTGTCAAAGGAGAGATTGCTATCAACTTGGGTCCCCAGATCCCTAATTACTTTCTCTGTACTTAATGGGTTACCGCCTATGTGGTAATTTGTGGGCACATTGTTTTGGCCAAAGGGTATGACTATACACTTTTTGGCATTTAGCTTTAGACCATGGCTCTGGCACCAGTTGTCCGTCTCTGTGAGACCTTTTTGAAGGATGTTTGTGTCAGCTGGAGAGTCAATTATGGCGCCCAGTTTGCAGTCATCTGCGAACTTGGTGAGCCATAGTCCTCCCACGTTGGCCTGTACCTCGGAAAAGTATATACCGAACAAGAGCGGTCCCAGGACAGAACCTTGTGGGACGCCACTTGTGACCGGTTTCGAGTCTGAAGTCTGACATGGCTCCAGCAACTCTCACTCTGTGGGTTCTGTCTTTGAGCCAGTTTGCAACCCATCTTGTGACATAAGGGTTTATATTTAAGCTGGATAGCTTATCTATGATGCCCGAGTGGGGTATTGTGTCAAATGCCTTTGCTAGTTCCAGATAGGCTGTGTGGACTACCTTCCCTTCATCTATGGCTTTGGTGACTGTTTCAAAGAAGTCGACCAGGTTCAAAAGGCAGGATCTGCCCTTGATGAAGCCGAATTGGGTAGGATCTAGTGTCTGTAGGTCCCCAATGTCTTTGTTTATGAGCTCCATGATGATCCTCTCCATAGCCTTGCAGACTAGGCTAGTCAGGCTTATGGGGTGATAGTTTCCTGGGTCCATAGAGGCTCCACCTTTGTGGAGTGGGACCAGTGTTGCTGTACGCCATTCTGTGGGCACATATCCTGTAGTGAGGCTGAGATTGTACAGCTGTTTTATTTGAGGGGTTAGTTCTTCTTGGAGTTCATGTAGGACGCAACCCGGGATGCCATCTGGTCCCATGGAAGCAGTTTTTATTGCTTTGGAGAGGGCAGCCTTCACCTGAGCATCAGAGATGTTTAGGAGGCAGCCCTCTGCCGGGATAGATACTTGCTCTTTTGGGGGGGAGGGGGTGGAGAATTTGCACTGAACCTGTCTGCCAGGATATTGGCGATGTCTGTGGGTTCAGTGTATTTTTTGTCGTTTAGAATCAACTCAGAACAAATCTGGGAGTTGCATCCCAGGTTCCTAACATAACTGAAAAAAGCCTTATGATTGTCTTTAGTGTCCTGTGCAATTTTTCTCTCGAAGCTGGCCTTGGAGGATTTTATGAGGGATCGTAATGTTTTGCTAGTATTGATCAGAGCTGCCTTCCCTATTAGGGATTTTGCTCTATCATGTAGTAGCTTCCTCCTTCTGCTGTACAGTTTATTTATGGCTGGGGTCCACCAGACTGGACGCCTGCCTTTGGATGATTGGGTCTTGGTTTTGTTTGGGATAGCATGATCCATGCATTCCTGGAGATGTCCGTAGAATGTGTTTATATAGGATTCTGCAGTTTGGACCGTAGTTTCCACTGGCCCTGGGGCCTTGAAGGATTGAACTTCGGTTTTGAGAAGTCAGAAGTTCGCTTTTGAGAAGTTTTTCATTGTGGTTTTCTGGGTTGGGGGTGGGGTCGGGATGTGGATATCCAGTGAAATTAATTTATGGTCTGATCTTACCAATGAGGGATATACTTCTGGTATGGAGCATAGAGTACCCATGTTGGTAATGATCAGGTCTAGTATGTTATCCCCTCTTGTGGGAGTGGTGACTAGTTGTTCCATAGCATTTGAGTTTATAATTTCCAGGAACCTTTGGGCTAAGGTGCTGGGGCTTGAGTAGTGCTCCCAGTCTATGTTTGGGTAGTTGAAGTCACCCAATATAATGGTGTTCGGAGAGATCTTCATGTTCTCCAATGTTTTCAGGAAAGCCGAGTGGGATTTCTGACTTTGAGAGGGTGGTCTGTAGGATGCTATAAACTGAAAAGCAGTCTTGCCCACTGTTAGTTGCACATGGATGATCTCCGATACTTCGTGCAATGCCACTAACCTGGAGGTGTGGATATCCTTGATAAATATGGAAACTCCCCCTCCTTTTGTGGTTCGGTCCGGGTTTTGGGGCCGAAAAGCATGATATGAGGTATAACCTGGTAGTGCTGGAGTGCTCTCTGGAGCCTTGAACCAGGTTTCTATCACTGCACAGATATCGATGTTCTCCATACTGAGGAGAGCTTTGAGTGCGTGCATCTTGAGGTTAAGACTTCTGGCATTTAGCAGCATTACCCTTAGTTTCTTGTTCCTTGTGCTGTCTATGGAGGTGGGTTTGACTTTTGAGCCTTGCCTAAAAAAGGCACTATGGAGGTGGCAAGAGCCTTTGCCAATATCTGAAAGCCCAGTGGTGACAGGTGCAAGCCGTCCCTAGTGAAGCAATGTGGCTTGTCGAGCATGTCATCCCAGGCTGACAGACACTGGATCCCCTTTGAATGACACCAAAATTTTAGCCAATTGTTAAAATTGATCATTTTGTCTTTGTACTGTGGCATCATTCTAGGTGAGGGTAAGATGCTGCTCATGGTCAGGGTCATACCGGCCTGGGCTACATGATCAGAGAGCTCCTCTATGTCTCTTTTCATGTAGTCCAGGGAGGTACGTCTCAGGTCATTCACACCAGCATGTACAATGACTGAGTCATATTTGTATTTGCTTTGGAGTGACCTGAGTGCTTGCGTTATGTGGCGGATCCTAGCGCCCGACAGGCAGCTCACTGTGACCTTCTCTTTGTTCAGCCTGGTGAGCGGGACGTCAGTGTGTTTGACAATAGAGTCACCTATTACAAGAGTATCAGGTGTGTTATTCAGCCTTAAGGGCTGTGGCTGCTTGGCACACTGACTTTGAGGGCTATGTGTTGTGCGTGTTTTGTTTTGGGGTAGCGTTTGCTTGGATGTCTGCTTTGGAGGTCTCTGTTGCTTAGATAGATTTTTATTTATAGCCTCTGAGTATGTTTTTGTGTATTTATGTGTTTGGTTCGCTGATGTGGTGGGACTATGTGATACTGGAATTGTGTTGTGTGAGGTTACCTTCTCCTCCTGACTGGTTTCACCAGTTTTGAGATGAGAGAGCTCAGCCTCCAGTTTGGCTATATGGTTGCATCTCTCACATATATTTGAACCTGTTTGGAGGAGGAGAGGGTTGTCCATGTACATGAGACAGTTGTAACATTGCCTCAAAATTCCCAGATTCACCAGCTGGACTGGAGAGGAAACCATTGACTGACCTTTGGACATGCTAGAGTAATATAGGGAAACTGAATTAAGATGGACCAATAGGGGTCAAGGTAATCGTAGAGAGTATAAGAGTAAGTAGTACTTATGGTTTAATAGTGCTAACTTGTAAGATTACTTATTTGGACCAGTGAAGGGCCTTAGAATGAGAATATGGTGTTTAATTTGAGAGATAGAGCAGTTCTAAGGGAAAAAGTGAAGAGCAGACTTCGTGGAGCCAGGAATAGTTTAAACCCAATTAGGTGGCACTGCCCGTTGTTGCGCTATGCACAAAAATGTGCAAAACCGCGCAAAAGAGGGTTTTAAGAGAGGGAGATCAAGGAGTTTGTAATTGACCCAAAATGGCCAATAAAACTACAGTTTCAAGGCAGTAACCACTCCCACAGGGACAGGCAGGCTGCTCACTGTTTATCACTGCCAGTGATGAACACAGGGACTTCCCTTTAGCCCAAGCAAAAATGGCCTCCAAGAAACTTACAAACAGTTCAGAACAGCAAGCCTGTAACTGAACTTTTTAAATCTCAGAAAAGTGGAAAAAAGCAAGTTTTTTGTTTTTTTTTTTAAAGATAGCAGAGGTTCACAAGTATCAACAAGTTATAACAGTGCAGTAAATGACCCCACACTTGAGTGTTAGGCCAGAGACAGATAAAATGCAAGTTTTAAGAAAAAAACAATTTTAAAAATAAGTGCAAACAGGAAATTCAGTAAACAGCTCTAGGTTGTGTTCTAAATACAGTTACCAATGCAGAAATCAAGTTTAACAAGCTAGAAAATGCTCAAAGTAGGCGGCTATGCAGAAAACCTTAGCAAATAATCTGAAGAAAAGTACTTAAAATCTCAAAAGTGGTTCCTTTCTTCTCTCAGCGTTTTCTCCTCTTGGTGGGTGCTTCCCCAACAGCCAACAAGTCTGAAAAGATGCCAAAACCACGAGGCAATCTGGTTTTAAGAGAGGGAGATAAAGGAATTTGAAATTGACCCAAAATGGCCAATAAAACTACAGTTTCAAGGCAGTAACCCCTCCCACAGGGGCAGGCAGGCTGCTCAATGTTTATCACTGCCACTGATGAAAAGAGAGACTTCCCTTTAGCCCAAGCAAAAAATGGCCTCCAAGAAACTTACAAACAGTTCAGAACAGCAAGCCTGTAACTGAACTTTTTTAAATCTCAGAAAAGTGGGAAAAAAGCAAGATTTTTTTGTTTTTTTGTTTTTTTAAAGATAGCAGAGGTTCACAAGTATCAACAAGTTATAACAGTGCAGTAAATGACCCCACACTTGAGTGCCTGTGTGTGTGTGTGTGTGTTTCTATAAAAATTGCATTTTACTGAACTGTATTGATGTGCTACTAAATACAGCATAATCTGAAACAATACTGTTAGCTTTTAACCTCTTGGGGAAGTGATAGCTGTCTCCTTAATGGGATATATTTTGTTCCTTACAAGTGAAATGGCATTTTTCCCAGCAAAGTGGGTACTTGGCCTTGGGAGCAGAGTAGAGCTTCGGGCTCAGAGGGGTAATAACCGATGAATACAAACAACATGCATGTGAGAGAGGTACCTTTGCCACTTTATTTATTTTCTAAGAAGGTCACCTGCAGCACTAACATTGCAAGGGCAAAGTGTGAAAACAAGGTAACTGGATCTTCCTGACGTGACCCCATAAGTCTGTCAGTTTCATTTGTTATGCTTAAAGCTTGTAATTATTTTTACTGCTGAATGAAATACTTCTTGACTTGCAGCCTTACTGCCATCACTACTATGAAAAACCCTCACCCTCCAAGCCAACTGATTTTCAAATACATGTGCCAATGACCTTATTCTCTATCAGCAGTAGGACTAATGTTGATATGACACCCTGATCCCATGTCAAGATGGAAAAACAGCATGATGATGACAATAACATTGGCATGACCACTTCTTATCCCAATGTATTTCCCACTTATGGAGTCAACTATCCCTGCACTATTAAGTAGCACCATACCTACATTCAAGACTAACGCAGATAAACTGGTGAGCATTCACAAGTTTTGCATGGCTCTGCCTTGCATAACTGTTCTTAAACCAGATAATAACTCTTTGTTGGGTACTTTAGGCTGACAATGGACTTGATGAATACTTGCCTAGTATCTACCTAACAGTCTATCAAGTTTATATAATAGTTTGTTTGCCAAGATATTCTAACTGGGCTATCTTTAACAAGTTCAGAAAGAACTTTAACTCCATTTTGTACCCCATACTTTTATAAGAGCAATAGTTCTGTAACTACCACATTTAATTTGCTAAAAGATTGCCTTGCTCTGTTCCCTTGATATTTGCAATGCAACAAGGCTGTGTTCTTACTCCTCCTGTTTTAGCTGTTGGTATCAGCCCACTCAGAGACAGAAGTGGTTCATCAAGCACTCAGTGCCGTTCCTCATCTCCGGACAGCCACATCCTTTGTGACACCCTTAAACTTCAGCCTGAGTTGAGAAGCAAAGAAAAAGTTAGGTTTTCAAGTTTTACAAGACTACTGTAGCAAACTGCTTGCCACATGTATACTACACAGAAAAGTATAGTCTAGTTCATAAAATCAGTAGAACAATATCAGAATTCACTTCTGTACCAACATTTGGTGCTGGTACGGAAGTGAATACCAGTTCTGCACTATCAGTTGAATAACTGATTGGAATTTGACAAATCTGCCTCAATGCCCTATATCTAGGGTGATTTCCCCCTTCAGCCCACCCCAGCTACTATTTTGTGCCCATTCAACTAGGAGTGTCATGATTTTCATGCAATTCAGTAAGCATCACTTCTTCCACAACAAGCACTCACTTGACAACTCAGTGTTGATTTGTATACTTAAAAACAGTCCACAGGATGGTATAATCAAAACTGAAAACTATAAAATCAGCACAAACGTAGGAGCAAACTTCCTTTATTTCCTTAAGCACATTTATTCCAGACATTCACTGGAAACTATAGCAGTTTTTATTGTTTCTGATTTACATGCTAGTGGTTCATAGATCAGGTGTAGAGACCGAGACATTATTCATAGGTTCATAATTTCATAGGTGGGTACTAGGCTAATGACCCTTGAGCCTTTACAAGCCTAGCCCATAGGATTACCCTGGCATCATGCCACCTGACCTTTGCTCCCAGTGTCTCTGTCAAGTAGAGCCGCTGGAGTGATCCCCAGGGTGAATTTTCTATTTCTCATCCACTCAGCAAAATTTCTCTTGAAGAGGGTCAGCGAGGTGCTCTGTTTGACATGTATGGGAAATCTTGTGACAGAAATAAAAAGAAATGTTATTCTGAGCACCTGTTAAATTATGCATAGGCCTAAATGGCACATTTCAGCTATCGCTAATAATGTTAAGAGAGACAGTGTCAAGCACTACAAATATGTTGGCATTTATCTTGATCAAACTCTGTTACTCTCCCACCACCTAAATACATACTGTAATAAAATGAAAACAAATAATAGCACTATGCTTGATTAGCTACATTCTTCTTCTCAAGGGTGAGTGGGTTTGGTGTAGATCAGATTGCAAGTGAAGTGTGCTATATCTTTAAAAAGCATGTCAAGACTGTACGTGAACATATAAATTCCAGGCATTTGCACTCCCTAGTGCCATTTTGTAAGAGCAGCCACAGTGACAGCATGCATGATCGCAGTTGTTAATTTATATATATATATATATATATATATATATATATATACACACACACACACACACACATATATATATATATATATATATATATATATATATATATGTTACTTAAGTTAAAGTCAGTAAACCTGTATAGAGATGTGTTTGTATAGAATAAAGCTGCTTGAACAGAACCCACAAAGACTATTCTATTGTGCCCAGAAGAGGCAAGTGACATTTGGCATAATGGTTAAGGTATTTGCCTCAAAAACACAATGTGAGGGTTTGATTCTCACCTCAAGTTATTAGCTAGACTTCAAATTACCTTTCATGGCAGTTAGCCAAGGATTCACCTATAAATTGTAATACAGCATTCCTTAATTAGGATGTGTTTATCTCACAGTTTGGCTATATATTACAATCACAGTCTATTCTTCTAAAATTATTTTTTTGCCATTCCATTCACCTATAACTTCAAATGTAACATCACTGTAATCCATCAAAATCTATTCTTGTTCATCTCAAAATTATTTCTGCAGTTACTCCCTCAGTCATACAAATTTATCTGTCAAAACTATTGCCTGTTTATTTCTTCTCTGATGTCTTCTTTCGGCTTTGCCCAGTTAGGGGTCACCACAGCAGATCACCTGTCTGCTCATGATTGGCAGTGTAATTTTACAGTGTCAAGTTGCCAGCCCGGCACCCAACCTTCCACAGAAGGCACACAAATGCAGGACTAGGGCCAATTTAGTGTCCAATCCACCTACAGCATGTCTTTAGGAGGAAACCAGAGCACCCAGAGGAAACCCACGTGACCAAAGGGACATATGTAGACTCCACACAGAAGGCACCCCAGCCGAGGATCGAACTGGCGACCCTATTGCTGTGAGGTGGCAATGCTAACTGCTGCACCAACTTACTGACTCTCTGATGTCTGCTAAACATTAATGAATAACATCTTTGTTTTTTCTTTGCAGTTTCTAATATATTTTTATTGGATACAAGGTTTTCTATTTCTCTTCCTGTTGGGCCATAATCTAGCATCTGTCACACATTCATACTGCCCCAGATCTACACACCTTTACACTCTCCTAACTCTACTTCCTAAAAAGTAAAATATTTGACACTTGTCTATAGAGTTATTTATTTTTTCACAAGAACAGCCTGGTAAAACTGTATTTAAATTTACATTAGATAATCCCCCACAATTGAATGCCACTTTATAGTAGAAAATCTGCTAATATATCTGCCAATTTAAATACTTTGAAGAAGCAACTAGACTGCTATATGGGAAATTGTAAATCTTCATATAATATAATGGAATCTGCTTTAAGTACAGTCCAGTTTTGGGCCATTGGCAATTCTAACTTAAGTAACTATGTAACTATTTTATTTACCTGCTCTCTTTTTGTTTAGGATGTGGATGAAAACAGTTCAGCTGGATTGGTTCACTTACACATTTAAGAACTGAATAAATGAAATAAATAAATGGTTATTGCATGGTTGACACACTTGTACTTCCAATTCAAATCTGTCTCAATTTCATTAAAATACTTTCAGAGTTACTTGCCAGTCCTTACTTTATAAGCTGCCAAATATGCATGTAATGAGGGAATAGTGGTTCACATGCAGGTTGGTTTAATGAATTTTTAATGTTATGTTTAATATACTATAGCTTATTCTTAGTAGTTTTGTGTTCAGTATATGTTCAGTACTGTTTTTGTATATTATCATAACAAAATGTATCTAATATTACAAGAGGAAACATAAATATAACGGATGACAGAAAACATTCTTCATAAGGAAATTATTATACATTATGCAACAAGGACGCATATCCTAACTCTTTGCTTCTTGCATTGCTACACACAAAAAATTTGAAAAACATTTGCATCTAGAGAATGCATTATAGCCACAAAAACATCTGATGTAATCCATTTTGCCTGTTTATAGACTTCGGCTTCCCACTGTATTCCCATTTGTCAGTTACTTGGTACCAAAGATCAGACAAGTTATGCTTTCAAAGAAGTCTTTAAATAGTTCCACATGTGTACAGACCTGGGCATTGAGGACAGCAATCAGATGGAATAGGTGTCTCACATGTAACTGGAGGGCATTCCGGAGAGAGGCATGTTATATTCCCCATCTGGTAGAGCAAGCAAAACAAACATTAATCACTGCTACAGGGATCAGACAGTGCTGTTTCTGCAACAGATGTTTATCACAGCACACACTCTTTGTAGTACAACATTATTTCAGATGTATATGTAAGCTTATTTAGCTGTTGAACTCATTGACACTAGATCTCAAGACTTATTTCACAAGACCAGTTAGAATTCTTGATGATTAAACAAAGTAAAAGTCAGGCTAAGAAGAAATTACTCAGTCTGGTGGTAATAATAGGTCCAGAACCATGGTATGGCATGAAATTATCTATAATTACAGTTCAGTCTTGATAAGTATTTGTTGCACAGTGAAAAAAAAATACTTTGTTCTAGCTATATTCTAAATCAGTAAGATAATCTGTTTACAAATTACAAATGAATCTTGAATGCACTCCAAACTTTTAATGAATTTTGTCTGGTTATTCTGTGTTTGACTCCCTTAGTCTTCATTTTTAAACTGTATAATTCTGAGCAGGTGAGTGATCAAAGTAATACTCCAAGGTTAGCCCTTAAAAGAGGCATTAGCACCTGTTGGAATTATCCAGTTAACAAATTAACAAAAACAAAATCATATTCTCCCACAGACTTTTTCCCCTGTTATTTTTAAATGTGAACCATTAGCAAAACACTTGCATGTCTACAGTTTGTAACTTGAATTTTTCTGGCTGCAGGTATAGCATAATGTGTTAATACCATGAGCAGCTAATGGATATTATTTTGTAGGGTGTGACTGGATCACCATTTACTTCCATACTGTGCGACTTGGAGCAAGTTACTCATTAAGAAATGCCTTCTCTACTTAGTGGCTACAATTTGGTTAACAAGTAATAGTAAAAAAAATGTTCTATCATTTTGAAGATACAGATACACACACACACACACACACACACACACACACACACACACACACACACACACACACACACACACACACACACACACACACACACACACACACACACACACACACACAAGCACATATGCTAATATATGCACTACTATATTTATTTTTCTAGGTGTCTAAATCTGGTGTATCTGCACAATTCAGTATTTATCAGAACTGAAGTTTTACAATCAGCCAGCCGAAGAAGCAATAATATGCTCATTAACAGGTAAGTCTTCTTGGCCCTTAGCAAAGGAAACAAAAAGTTGTTTGGAAGACAAATCATGTCTGACATCAAGCTTCCAAGGAAGAATTTCTCCTGGGTTAGAATAAGAGAGCTGCAGATAAATGTACATTAAGACACAAAGTAAATTCTAGGAAGACCTTAGAAAGTAACAAAAGGTTTGTGTAAAGGGATTTCCTGTCCTTGCGGAAGATAAAATATAACCTTTTATACCACAAGTCCTGCAACTTAGAAACAAATGTGGATATTGTAATTAAATCATGCCTCTCAAAGTTTTTGTTCATGAAATCTGTTGTTGTTGTCTTTCAGCTTTTCCCAGTTATGGGTCGCCACAGCAGAACTTTGGTCTGCTAATGATTGGCAGTAGATTTTCACGAATGCCGAGGTGCCAGCTCGACGTTCAACCTTACGTGAAGGCACGCCCATTTACGCATGTCTTTCGAACGCCCACCAAACTGCAGGGAGGACATGCAGACTCCACACAGAAGGCACTCCCAACACTCCAGCCGAGAATCGAACGGAAGAACCTCTTGCTGTGAGGCAACATTGCTACCGCTGCACCACCACGGATAGTCAAAAATAATGGTCATATGAAGGGTCCAAATCAGGGACAATTTTAAATATTACTCTAATTCACTTAGAATTTTAACAAAACAAGTTTTGCATCAACACACATTATTTGAACAATAAAAAGCATGAAAATCTAATGTGTGGCACTACATCCTCGTGCTTTACTGCAAAATCAAAACTTTTATGAGGGACAGCACAAAAATATGAGGCAAAATCAAGAATAGTCTGCAAAATCTGGGACAACTGAGAAGTATGTAAAATTTCCATGAGAAGTGTATTTAATGTCAATATTTTTATTCCAGTGACAAAAGCATACATTCCAGAACAAAATTAAGGTCCCCAAAAGGTGAAGGACTATGAAAGTAAGGACGAAAATGCAGGAGGCCATGTAGAAATGTCTTCAAGAAAGTTGAGAGAAGGCCTCATCCCTGAAATGAATGTAAAATGTCAAGCTAGCAGACAGGTGAAATCAAGCAGAGTAGAAACTCATTAGCATTTGAATATAGACTAGAACATCAGGTAATGGTAACGTGAAGGGATCAAAGCACTTACCAAAGACCCACAAATTAAAGTGTTCCCATTTTATAGTTCTAACAGAGTCTCTTCTCATTGTCAAAAAAAAAAAACTTTCTTGAGACCACATCCAAATCCCCAAATGTGGTTATAGCTATGGGCTTCAGCAGACAAGCATGAGGCTGCAAGTGATGAAAGATGCTGGTAGAGTTTGAGGCAGCTCAGTTCCTGGTCACCAGTGAAGAGGACAGGATGCTAACTTGCACAGCTGATATAAGTGCAGACTCCAACTGTAAGTATTAAACAAAATCTAACTCAGAGCATCTGGGAGATTGGTGGAAATACCTAGTATGCAGAAAACTGAAAGTGACATGCTTCTTTGGATGGCTCGGTCCTACAAGGTAAACGTAATAGTTGGGGATTTCATCCCTTTTTATTAGCTGAGGCAATAAGGCTGTCCATCCATCCCTGAACCACATGGTTGTGCAGGTGATTCCTCAAGGATTGAATGACATTCTGTACAGCCATCATCTTCAGAAGGTTAACAGTCAAGACTTTCTCAACCTGGATCTCCAACTTTCTCTTACCATTAGACCCTGCATATCTCCTCCATGGAAATGAGATAGAGTCCAATGTCCTCATACAGAATTGTCATCCAGAATCACTCAGTCAGAGGAATGTGTCCAGTCTGAGATGTTTCAGTGGAGGAGGAGACTAGAAAGACATGCTCAGGGTCAGAGTTGGAAGAGTTGACTGTCAGTCTCATTCCTATTTCACAGCCTTCAAAGTTTTGATAGAATGATGAAGATTTTGACATCCTGAGGTCACTGTGATACAAACTCCATTTAGGGTCAGATACATATAAAGGCAAGCACGAGGCAATGCTCAAACTACTACTTTATACTGGTTTAATCACACTTAGTCTCCAAATATAAAGCAACTGTGACTGGTGTGGACCCATAGGATCTTATCTTTTTATTTTCTAATGATCTCTAAATATCCTTGGACTTCAGTATCATTTATGAATTGAGTGTGTGTGATGACTACAAACTGGACAAATGATTACTAATTAAGGTTAGTAATGGGTCCAGGTTAACTTGCTAAATGTAACTGAGCCAAAGGTACACATCAATTGAAAAAATATGGCTGACAAGAAAATAGCAGAAATAACTTTGGGGGCACTCCTGCCTCCCGATACAGAGAAGTAATACTTTTGTACCTTTGTGCTTAATATAAATTAAGTCAGAGAATATTTTCCATTAGAAAACAAGGAGGAAAAACCTTGAAGGCTTTGCTGTCAGATGAATTTTTGGCTGGCATTTACAATTGTCTGGGCTATACTCAGCTAAGTAACATGATCAAGGCTGAATTCTACTCCATGAGGGTTCATATTTCCTTCTAAGTCCTGTCTCAGACATTAACTTTCACTCCTGCAGACTGTAGTGGAACTAGCCACTTAATGCACAGTTCACAGTATGATAAATATAAAAAAGCACATAGACTACATCCTGGTGCCCCAATACATTAGATGACAATACATATCCAGATAAGTCTGACAGCTGCATTCTGCATTTTGTGCAAGAGTAAATAAGAACTTTTGTCTGATCAACAACATTTAAAGAGAGCTCATAACAAACACATTTACTCTGTTTAAATACCTTGCTGAATTGCATGATGAATCACTATATACACTTGCTAAAAATGTACTGAGTCAATATGTATCTAAAGTTGATGCAAAAGATGCCAAATGAAAATGGCTAGTTTGCTCTGTGTGTGATAGCTCACTCCAGTTGGTTGTGTGCTGCTCCAGTGTCTTTTAGTTGCTTAGTCTGAGCCAGTCTGAGAGATGGAAGTGTATTTTTTCAGATGCAACAATATTGGTGCCACATTGAGAAAAGAGAAGGTGAACCTCCATTGCCCTTAAGAATCATTTCATGCAAATCACTGGGGATTGCAGTCTGTTAATAATGCCAGGCATTAGAGTTTTGTAGTTAATCTTGTTCAGAAAATACATATAAACATGAATTTTTTGGTTGACCAAGTCCCTATTTTTTTGTTCGATTTGTTAGGGGGCACTGTCTGGTTAAGTGACTTTCTCAAAGTCAGACAGTAGGCAAATGGAGCTAGAAAGAAACACACCCTCTACCTTTGATTACTGGAAGCAGCTCATTAAGAACTTAAAGCCTTAATCCTTCATTAATGTTTTAATTTGCTGATAAATCACTGATGATAACAGTCAGTGAATAATGCTAGCCATCTGAGTTTTATAGCAATTGTTCAAAAAATGCATTTTAATCTAATTGCATTTGTCTGGCACTTAAGGCTCTGGACTGCCAAAATAACTGCTTATCAGAGGCAAAACTAGAGAGTTTGAAACCTTCTACCACCATTTGCCTACTTGTCCCCTTGAGCAAATCACTGAGACTGTGCTTCTGGGTCATTCCTGAAAAGGTAAACTTTATACTCTGAGATTAACTAGTAACAAACAGAGTCAAGAAAATAATATTAAAAAAATGGGTTTCTGTTCCCTCATTCAGAATTGTTGAGCCGAGAAGCTGATAGATATTTTTGTACATTCTTTGTAAATGGCTTTCTGACAAATTGTTGTGGACTGTAGTTATTAAACAATGACAAGCATGGGTTAAAGACTTTGTATTCCTCAGAAGACACATGCTAATGCAAAGCTTTTTATTCTACCAACTTTCTAAGTATATTAGAGAGCAATTTAAAACATATTCCTGATTTTTGGGTCTTTATCTCTAAATCTTGCCCTAAGAAGTTGAGAGAGCTGAAGGGGGATGCAACTGGTTAAATGTATGGCTTTGACAGTAGTGAAGTGAGATATATTTGTGGTCAGTTATTTATGAATGCTTTTAGTCAATTGTTCTCAAGTAAGTGGTTGCAACTGATGTTTGTGTGTGTCTGTGTTAATGTGTAAGTACTTGGTTCCATAGCAGTTATAGTGTAAATGAAGGAATCAATTGTATTAAACAGGAGCATCATCATAAGAGCCCTGTTCTTTATATGAGCTATGTTCTTTGGGCATGGTTCTTGGTTTCCTTGTTTTGTTGGCTGTTGGCACTGTGTTTATTATTGGCTGTGAATCAAATGGGCAGCATGAAGTGTACATCCTTAATGTTAATATTTAAATTGTGAATGCATTTTTAATAAAGCTTGTTTTTTTTCCAGGCATATTTGTGTGAATGCACTGTGCTGGGCTACAACAGTCTATCTGCTGCTTAGTGCAGATAAGTAAGGCAGTACAAGATTTGATTCCCGTCAGCCTTCATTTGTGTAGTGTGTGGCTCTGAGCAAGTCACTTCACCAGAGAGTGTGCCTAGGCAAATGCTCAACATGTGCTTAGCGCACACATACTGTAAAACATAGCCTTTTTGTTAATGTACATAAGGACAACACAGCAAACTGAATAAATGAGTCTAATGAGATATAACTGATATTATTTATTCTAAGTAGGGCCATGTGACATATCTGAGGATTTCAACATGCTCCCCTATACACATACCTCCTTCTTTTCAAATACCAAACCCCCATCACTGCCTTCATATCTACATGTAATGTACATTACGTTCATACACTATATTTCATAACATTTTTACCTCTAGATTAACCACATTAGCCCCACTAACTTTATTATTTTTTACACTCCAAATCAAGATTGCAAATATTCTCAACTTGAAATATTGTTTGCCCTTCTAATCAGTATTCTAATGTTATTTTATATATTCTTCATACGTCTAGTCAGTGTTGTAAATGTTATTTTATATATTCTTCATACTTCTAGTCAGTGTTGTATATGTCAGTTTTATCTTTGCTTATTGTACTCCAAGGTTGAGTTTGAAATGGTCAACAGAGATTTGTGCTCTAGCTTGGTTAATAAACAAACAAATAAATAAATAAATAAATAAATAAATAAAATAAACTGTAAAATCAGCAAATCCAGTATGCCAATACTATGGAAGAGTTCATTTCCATGTAAGAAGATATGTAAAAAAAAAAAAAAAAAAGCTAATTAAACTAGAATAGGGTGATACATAACAGAAAGAGTCCCTAATGCAGTTCTCTGCTTAGCATGTATGGTCATCCACGCTAAACCTAAAGGGCAGACAAAAGTGTTATGTGTATTGAATTGTAAAGCTATGAAACATTAGACCTACGATTCAGAAGGATTATCACTGCCAGTGTTAACTAGGCAATATAGGGCTGCCTGGCTGTGTGATGGCATTAATCCGTTGTTCAAATTTACAGTAAAGCCACACCAAGCATCTCCTGGATAAATAATCCAGTTTGAGTTGATACTGCTAAACTTTTTGTGAATCATAGATGCAAAACACCTTAATGGTTCAATTCAATATAATTGTAGGTATTAATATTGAAAACATTTGGTCTTGGTTAGAAAAGTGAATATTTAGTGGAAATAATTTGAGAGATATTAAATAAGAACTTTTTGGTTATGTTTATTGAATAATTCTGTCTACAAGGAAAAGGGAGCAGTGCAGGGGGTGGACATGCTTTATTCATGTGTTATGCAGAAGTTCAAATCAGAATACACGCACATATATGTACACACACACACACACATGGACACACTCACACACACACATGCACACACACACACACACACACACACACACACACACACACACACACACACACATGCACACACACACACACACACACACACACACACACATGCACACACACACACACACACACACACACACACACACACACACACATGTTTTGACACTTTAAGCCTGTGAAGTATATATATATATATATATATATATATATATATATATATAGTAGTGTCGCCACACAGCAAGACGTTGTCACATTCGATTCTCAGCTAGAGTGTCTTCTGTGTGGAGGCATGCGTGAATGAGCATGCCTTCGTTAAAGGTTGTGCGTCAGGGCTGGTAACTCGGCATGTAAAAATCCACTACCAAATATTAGCAGACCGGAATTCCACTGTGGCGACCCCTAACTGGGATAAGCCGAAAGAGACACACACACACACACACACACACATATATATATATATATATATATATATATATATATATATGTGTGTGTGTGTGTGTGTGTGTGTGTGTGTGTGTGTATACATATGCGTATGTATGCATTAATCACCACTTTGACCAACATGTGAAGATCCACATGCAATTTATGGATAACATTATTAATTTATAAATAGACAGGGAAAAAGATACATTTAGACAGATGTTATCACTCATCCAAAGCAAATCAAAACACAAAAATAGACCATATAAGATGACGGATCTTAATTACTATTGCATACTATCTAATTAATAAAGCCAAGAAGGCAATAACCCAATCACTTCAAAACCCATGTCCTAAGTATAACTAAAAAGTTTGATTTAGCTACAAACAGCAGCTCATTATCAATTTTATGTAGTAGCAATTCGGACATTCAAAACTTCCATTACTAAGCATAGGTAGCTGATAAAATTGATGCTTTTTTATCTGCTGAAATAACTGTGTTATGTGCCTGTATCCTTACAGATATCTATTTAGTCTGCTTGTTAAAAATGGAAAAATGTGAAAGCAAAATATACATTATATTTACTTACAATACAAATGCAGACAGTACAATTATTGGCATCAGGAGAGAAGACTTCTTCATCACTGAAAATGGTTCCATCATAAAAGCAACCTGGAAGAAAGAAAAGGAGTGATGGGTAAAGTTCTGCAGTTCTGGAAAATATCAATAATAAGCAGATAATGATTTCTGGGCAGAAAGGAGAAAACCCTTAAATTAATGCCTGAAAAACAACATACACATGCTTTGATTTTATATCAATATGTACTATATATATATATATATATATATATATATATATATATATATATATATATATATATATATATATATATATACCCACACACGTATGTATATATGTACAAATGTACATATACACATATAACTATTAAATATAAAGATATCTATATATATATATATATATATATATATATATATATATATATAAAAGTTCTCACAATGTGTTTATGTATTTTTGTTAGTTTATAGAGTCTCAATAATAACTGTGAAGACTGAAACTGTTGTCTATGAAACGCTATGTCATTTAACTTATTACTTTATAGAGTATTAAAAATCATCCACGGGGCACACCACGGCTCTTAGACACGAAATATCAGTCACAGCAGATGCAAATCTGTAGATTCTTAAATGAAAAATGAAAAAATAAATGTAGCTTCAGCTTAAACTTGAACTGATATAATTTTATTGTGCACAGTGAGCGCTTTCACCTCTAAGGCTTCATCAGACTTTGTAAAACAATGAACATCTCAATCTTAAATACCTTTGTGCTCATTAAAAATTCATTACATCATATCCTGCTAAAACATTAATAAAATTTTTTTAAGCTATTAAGCTATAAAAATACATTTTAATAAATATAGGTACATAAAATTCAGTCTATCATATATGAGAGGTTCATGACATTAGACATTACTATAAACTATATATATATATATATATATATATATATATATATATATATATATATATATAAGAATTATACACGCTTAAATTGATTTAAACTTTATGTAAAAATATGTATATCGAAAATAAATAATCTATGAATAGCCATATTATAATATAAAATCATTGCTCATTTATCTGTCTTTATGTACTTGTAGCCTTGTGTTAGATAAAATAGGTTTTAAAGGAATTTTGTCATTAATACCTGGTGGTCTATCAGCTCTAAATTTAATAATCCATTTTATCTCAATACGTTCTGTGTAATTACAGATATTACCACCTCGAACATTGGGACTGATAACCTGTAATACTGTGAACTTAAAATTATGTGAAAAATCTGTCTTAACAACATGTTTAGCTGACGCATTACATTCATCACCTTGCCTTATATAATAAATGTGTTCCCTAATTCTTTCTTTTAGTTTCCTATTTGTTTTTCCTATATTGAATGCGATGCTCCCTTCTATTTTGTTACTCTGGATGTAACAAGTTTATTTACAGTGATACCTAATGAAGATGGTATAAGAATTATACATAGTTTTTTACAGTTACATTCAGATATGACTTCGAAGCACATAGATTTAATTTGTCTATTCTTAGAAACAGTGTTGAGTAATAATGTTTTCATCTTTGATGATGCCATTTATTCTCAACGAGAAGGTGTAGCCATGGGAACACCATGTGCTAATAGCTATGCTAATTTAGTCATGGCTTGCTGGGAAGAAAATAAACTGTTTCATTTAGACAGCTATAAAGAATTTGTTTGTTTTTATAGAAGGTTTGTAGTTGATTTGTTTTTATTATGGAGAGGTGATGAGGAATCTTTGGTTAGATTTTATGAACAGTTGAATACTTTAACAGAGTATTTAAATTTTACTATGAATTATTCGACACATAAGATCTCTTTTCTTGATGTTAATTTAGAAAGGTTTGAAAATGGACTGGTAAACACTGGAATACATAGAAAAACATGTTTTCGGAACACTTTACTACATAGAACCAGCATGCATCCCAATTATATTTTTAGAAACGTTGTCAAGGGACAGACTATGAGAGCCTCCAGACTTAATCTGCTGGAAACAGGCTTCACTCAAGAGCTTGACAGTTTGAAGAATAGACTTCTTGAGAGGGGTTATAAGGCCAAGGAAATTGATGATGCTATAACTATCACCAACTCCCTTAGACAAACTGTAGCTAAACCTTATTTTTCTGATTACATAACCAATTTTGAATCACATGTGGTGAATCCTTGGAATACACACTTGGTTAAAATTCCTATATATTACAGTACAGATACTGATATAATTACAGATGTTTATAGGAAGCATTGGGGAGTGTTAATGCTAGATGGAAACGTAAGGGATATTGTTGGTGAAACACCAACATTTTTATTTAAGAATAAGAAGAATCTTAAACAGATACTCTGTCATGTTAAAAAAGATAAAGAAGATGATATTTTTGATATTAGAGAAGCATATCAGTGTACGAGGCCATGTAGAAGATGTAATCAATGTGAATATATTGACCATACCAATGCATTTGTACATCCTGTCACAAATCATGTTCATTTTTTTAAAAGAGTCAGCGAACTGTGATACAAAGAATGTTGTTTATTTAGCTCGGTGCATGGGATGCAACGCATTCTATATAGGAAAAACAAATAGGAAACTAAAAGAAAGAATTAGGGAACACATTTATTATATAAGGCAAGGTGATGAACGTAATGCGTTAGCTAAACATGTTGTTAAGACAGATTTTTCCCATCATTTTAAGTTCACAGTATTACAGGTTATCAGTCCCAATGTTCGAGGTGGTAATATCTGTAATTACACAGAACATATTGAGATAAAATGGATTATTAAATTTAGAGCTGATAGACCACCAGGTATTAATGACAAAATTCCTTTAAAACCTATTTTATCTAACAGAAGGCTACAAGTACATAAAGACAGATAAATGAGCAATGATTTTATATTATAATATGGCTATTCATAGATTATTTATTTTCGATATACATATTTTTACATAAAGTTTAAATCAATTTAAGCGTGTATAATCCTTATATATATATATATATAGTTTATAGTAATGTCTAATGTCATGAACCTCTCATATATGATAGACTGAATTTTATGTACCTATATTTATTAAAATGTATTTTTATAGCTTAATAGCTTAAAAAAATTTTATTAGTGTTTTAGCAGGATATGATGTAATGAATTTTTAATGAGCACAAAGGTATTTAAGATTGAGATGTTCATTGTTTTACAAAGTCTGATGAAGCCTTAGAGGTGAAAGCGCTCACTGTGCACAATAAAATTATATCAGTTCAAGTTTAAGCTGAAGCTACGTTTATTTATTTTTTCGTTTTTCGTTTAAGAATCTACAGATTTGCATCTGCTGTGACTGATATTTCATGTCTAAGAGCCGTGGTGTGCCCTGTGGATGATTTTTAATACTCTATTTGTCTTATTGTACTGTTTTTACATCCTTTCGGGTCCGATTTCCCTGTTGAGCTGCCGTTTTTGGATTTTATAACTTATTACTTTATTAATTAATTAATTTCTATTTTCTATTTATTTATTTATTTATATATTTATTTGTGGAAGATTTGCAGGAAGGGTCCTGTCTAATATATTCCAAGTAGGGCTTTTGCCAATAGACTTTTAGTCTCTAACTATACTACATTTGTGGTCTCTGTATCAAAAATGATGGGCATATTCTATATTTCAATGTTGCAGGCTTAAAAATCATAGCTTTATTGCTTACAACTCTCTCTCTCTATATATATATATATATATATATATATATATATATACACACACACACACACACACACACACACACACACACACACACACACACACACACACACACACACACACACACACATGGATGCACTGTTTAATTACAAGCAAACAGGGAAAATGGTAGAAATGTGCATCTTGCATGCGCAAACTATTTGCCAACCATCCTGAAAACCCACTGCTCAGCAGTGCACTATGCAAAGTGGACAATAGCATGTATTAATTTTGTTTACTGTCCATCTAGTCTTCATGCCATGGAACTACATGTGGAAACACAACCAAAATGAAGGCACTATCTACAAAAATGACACATATTTACAATGCAGGCATCTGTTACCTCCCCCATGCACTGCAACCTTGGTCTATCAGTACTTGTTCGCAAATATATCAACCAATCTACATAACTGAATAACAAATGTTGTCTCATATACCATGCTCATCTTTATAATGACAATACACATTCAGATTTTCTAGTACTTGTGGTAATGCAGGCACCTGCTTGCATATATACAAACAACCACAAAGAAATGTCCAGATAAAAATACAACAACCAGGAACCAGGACCAGTTAAAAGAATTTATTCTCTCTTCAGCGCTTCGGCACAAGCCTTCAAGGAGTACAAAAAAACTTTAAAAAGACACACATTTATATATACACCCACACATCAATTTTACAATTAAAAACAATCAATTAAGTCAGTACTTTCCAATTAGTTTCAAGATTCAGTCCCAAAGGGGACACGGTGTTGAACTTTAAAATAAACAAACTCACTTTATACATTAGTTTCCTTTTATATACTTCATCTGAACAAAATCCTACAGTAATCTTTCCAGAATTCTAGCCTTTAAATCATGCACATTGGAATTATGATGTTCTAAAAAATGTTTGACCATAGGTCTCTCCATCTTATTGTTTCTTATATTTCTAATATGCTCTTGTAGCCTACATTTAAATTTTCTCTAAATTTCTCCAATGTATACAAGGCCACATGAGCATTGTAAAGCGTAAATAACCCCTTGTGTTTCACAATTAAATATTTTTGACGGAGAGAACCTTTGTCCATTGATAAAATCAAATGTTCTAACCATATATGTACAAACATTGCAATGTCCACACGAATAAGTGCGTAAAGGTATATCAACAATAGTTTTAGAATCAACTGGAAAAATAAAATTATTGTGTACTAAAATATCCCAAAGATTTCTACCTCTTTTGTATGATACACCTATACATGGGCACAAAATATTGGCTAGCTCATTATATTTAAATAAATACTGCCAATAGTATTTTACTATATCAATAAGTATAGGACTAAATACACCATAAATACTAATGAAGTATATTTTTCTCTTTTTATCTGTCTTATGTTCACTTGCTTGACATTAGACAGAGCATTTTACACCAGCATGTGGGACACTGCTATTACCATGTTCCTCTTACCAGAATCTGCTGATATCATCAGCTATAGCTGATTTGCAGATGTGTAGCATTTCAGGGGTCAGAGACTGGCCCATAAGCCAGGCATAAGTCACCTCATCCTATATGATACAGATTACAGTGACAGGGCTTTCAGTCAATACACATACATCATGGCATGATTTGTAGGCCCTATATTTTCTTGTTAGAAACCCCTGTGGTCTCTCCAGCTGCTGCAGGTGTCTAGTGAGGTACATACAAAAGGGAGCATTGTACTCTGTGTTCTGATGAGGGTTGGGTACAGTGCTGTTATAACATCCTCAGATCTGGATATGATGGCCTGACTTATGAGGTGCATGATGTAGCCTTTCCATACCTCTGTGGAAACTTAGTGGTTGAAGTTCCGCTTGCTATCTCAGTTTGAACATGGGGAGAGGGGTGGTGTCAATGCTGTAATTAGTGGGGGATTCCACTTTGAAGAAAGGAAAAATAATGACACATTTTTGCATTTATTTGTAGACTGTGTGGCTTTGGCACCAATCATTTGTCTGTGTTAGCCCCTCTTGTAATATGTTAATATCATTGGTGGACTCAATGATTGCATCCAATGCTGATTCATCAACTTTCTGTCCATGAGCCAATTGGCTAACCATCTAGTGATGTAAGGGTTAATTCCCAGCTGGGAGAGTTTCTCAATGATACATGAGTGGGGGATTGTGTCAAAAACCTAGGTCAGATCAAGATAGGCAGTATGCACTCACTTACCTTCATCCAGGCCTATCACACAGAATAAATTGGCTGTGACAACATCATAGATTGCCTATAGTGTGACTCAGAACATACACCTACCTGACATGGTTGGATCCACACTTGAACACACCCTCCAGATGGAATATGTTCCCATAGAAGGGTGTACTACAACATGAATCCATCTGAGTGTGGGGGGGACAGCACCTGATGCATGCATGTGTAGACACGTTCTGACTCTCCTCATCTGTGAGGTAGATCAACATGTAATCATGGACCTTTTCTAAATGGACACTTGTAATATCCTGGCTGTGAGCAAAAGATATGTGTGAGTTGTTAATGCTACATCCATATCTGTTAGATGTCCTCAAGAAGGTCATCAAGGGCATGCATTATGGCAACA
Organism: Protopterus annectens; assembly: GCF_019279795.1. NCBI lineage: Eukaryota > Metazoa > Chordata > Ceratodontiformes > Protopteridae > Protopterus > Protopterus annectens. Next base: position 635,272,262 of record NC_056751.1, read on the forward strand.
CTATCATCCTGTGTAACTTCACCAGGCCAGCTCATTTCACACAAATCTACACTGATGTATTATTTCAGCACTGTCACATGTGGCCATAAACACCTATATCACCAAGTGAGTAGACCACTGGATCACATATATGGCACCTAAATATGTTGAAATGTGTGACATGATCTATATCTTGAGTCCAGTGATTAGGTCTGTACATCAGGGCTGTGTGCTAGGCCCTTTCCTGTCCATTATTTAAGTAACAGATGTCAAGAAAGACATACACATCCTGTGTCCATACAGCTGTTTGGAGGACTGCAGATTGTGGGAAATCATTGACTCCAACTGTGATATTAGTATAATACAGACAGTATCAACACACACCAAAGGTTGCTGTCACAGCCATGACAACACATGAGATGAAATAAAAACATGAGGGTTGTGTTACATTATGAAAACAAATTCACATCCCAATGATAATGTAGACATCACACCCCTATCAGCAGACTAAGTGGTATATGACCTGTGTCCTGGGTAGATTGTATGTGGAACATTCTTCAGCATGTGGCCATAGTGGTGACTACTCCCTTGTATGTAACACAACTCATAAGTACGTGCAGGACATCCACATCAAAGGCCATAATACCTCCACATTTCACAGACCTCATCACACCAATAACTGAGTACAAAGCCCACTTTCTTCATGTACCTCCCTACACATCTACCAGTGATGTGTAACGGAAGTGTACCACCTTTGGCACAATGAGCTCTCACACATCTTATTGGCTGTACATTGGTATTCTTTCTGTTGCATAAACATTACTGTCTGATAGTGCAAATCTCCCCATCAAGGTGTTACACCACATGCATGTGTGATACCTGTTCCAGTGATGCACACAGTACATACATAGCTATTTGACAACATTGATGGCATGGGTTGCATCCAAGACAGTGTAGATTGTGCCATATATATGCCAAGCACACCAGTAAGTTAGCCTGGACTGATCATAATGTCACATACAGGTATAGCAGTGTCCCTTGTAGCAACTCCAGCAGATGTTACAGTGTCAGGATAGTGTGCTTGATTACCCTCATAGGTTGGTGACATGTCATAATAGTTGTACAAGTGTGTTCATGGAGAACCATATGTGATCACTCAGAATCACATATGTTATGTCAGAGGCATGTGATTACTAGTGATAGTATTCTGATATTGTTCATGATTGTGCATGCTTCTGTTTACTGTTGTTCATGAGCCTGTAACTAAGTCCACTTGTTAGAGACCTCTACTGTCATTACACTTACATTCAGGCAAATCAGTTTGTGCAACTTCACAATATGCACCCAACCCTGAATGTATATAACATCCCTGATAGATGTCCTTTCCATTGTTCATGTTAGGATGCTTATATCATAAAGATATCTTCTTCTTTGTTATATCACCTTGTTTGACAGTCACATAATATACATATGCACTGTGCAGTCTGTACTGTACCAAGCTGATATGTGATTCGTGTTCCTGTTACAACTGTCTTCCATTTACACACCCTCATCTGCTATACATTACGATGTTTCACCTGTCTTCTATCCATGTGTTCATTCCTACAATTCATCTATGTCTCTCTATTCAATACACACACTTCCCCTGACTGTTGTTTTACATGGCAGTCCATGTACCATTATAGTTCATTTACATAACTTTTGTTCAGAATGCCTGAAATGGTATTCCACAATACTCTGTGCTATATACACTGTCTTTTAATGTGTTTTGACCATATACATTGCTATATTATTAACCCTGGTAATCACTTTGGCATTCTGCGCAATTCAGTGAAACTAGTTTGCCCATAGATAAACAGGTCTATATATCTGCTGGTATTTGTGTTGCTTTACACAGCTTCCTGGCTGTGGCAACACTGTTGCCAGCCATGAAATCATACTTGTTTACGTTTAAATATGGTGCACAGTACAACTATGTAATTAACGTGGCTGCGCACTGTGCAAACATGTAATCTCCATGTAGTCTTTGCGCAAAGCCTACACAGACTTTATTGAATCCATTTTGAGGACTTTTTCAAAATTGTAAACAAAATAAACCAGATGAGTTAAATATCCAATCCCTAATTAATTACACAATAAATTAAATACAAAATAAATTACATCCAATTAAGTTAATTCTCACAAAATATGTGACTGTTTGTAACCAATAACATTTTAAATAACTAAAAACTTTTTAGATACAGTACCTACTCCTCTATATCTATAATACATAAAATAATAATAAATGTTAATTTATTCTAAAAACATACTAATCACCTAAAAGTAGATCTTAACTTTAAAACTGGGGCAATTGATATATTATCATCAAGGCTGGGAGCTTCATTGGCATAAAGTCATAAAGTCATAATTGTCACAAAGTTTCTTTGATGGCTAATTTCAGTTTCAAAGAACCAATTCTATTGTCCACATTAATTCTGTCAATAATAAAAAATAACCATTTCTTATGAGTTGGAAACTTGATATGTTTAACCAGAGCATTATTATTTTTTTTCATATATTTTATATGCTCAGATATCCTACCTTTAACTGCCTCTGGGTTTTCCCTATATAGAATGCATCCTCTACCGAATGAGTTGCAACATACTCCACAGCTGTTGTATTAAAATCAAATCTCCTTGGACAAGCTGAAGTCCTACTAAGTGTTGATGCATAAAGCATCCAAATATCTACCTATTTTATATAATAAGCACATGGTGTTTAACAACAACAGAAGGTTAAATCAATCTAACAGCACATTTATTACTCTGTATTCTAGTGATTCCCACAACACTGTAAAGATAATAGAAGGGAATTATAGGTTCATAGGTAGGTACTAGGCTATCTGCTCAAAGACATTTATAAGCCTAGCCAGAATGTGTTGGCTTTCGCCGCCCCCTTAGATTAGTTCCCTGTGCTTCTGTCCAGCAGAGCCACTGAAGTGATCCCCGGGGTAAACTTTCTGTTTCTCATCCTCTCGTCAAGGTTTCTCTTGAAGAGTGCTAGTGAGGAAATCTGCCTAAAGTAGATTGGAATCTTGTTCCAAAGCATGGGAAATCTCTGGGACAGGAATCTATCCCTCCAGCACATCCTATTTATTGTTGTGGTGAGGTTTAGATCCCTAGAGCGTGTGGCTCGAGGGGATAAGGTTTTTTTTAGGTGGAGCATGTCCATCAATTCTGGGTTGGACATGGCCTTGTATGTCAGGCAGAGATCACCTCTGAGTAGGCGGTATGCAATCAAATACAGCTGGAATTTCTTCAGTCGAGCTGCATAGGGCATCTGTTTAAAGCCAGTGATCCACTTGGTGAGGTACTTCTGTGGTCTTTCCAGCTGTTGCAGGTGTCTTGTAAGGTACATCCCAAATGGGTAGTTGTACTCTATGATGGGTCTGATGAGTGATGAGTAGAGGGGCACAATGACCTCTTTTGATCTGGATGCAAACCCTTTTGTGATTAGGTGGGCCACATAGAAGGAGTTTCTAACCACTTTGGCAATGTGATTATCAAAGGAGAGATTACTATCTACTTTGGTCCCCAGATCCCTTATTATGTTTTCTGTATTTAGGGGACTACCACCTATGTGGTAATTTGTAGGTACTTTGTTATTTCCAAAGGGAATAACTATGCACCTTTTGGCATTTAGCTTGAGGCCATGATTTTGACACCAGGTATCCGTCTCAGTGAGACCCTTTTGGAGGATGTCTGTGTCAGCCGGGGATTCAATTATAGCCCCTAGTTTGCAGTTGTCTGTGAACCACTTGGTTAGCCATAGTCCTCCTGTGCTTGTCTGTACCTCTGAGTAGTATATGCCAAACAGGAAGGATCCTAGGACTGAGCCCTGGGGAATGCCACTTGTAACCGGTTTAGAGTCAGACCTAGCTCCAGCCACTCTCACCATGTGGGTTCTGTCCGTGAGCCAACTGGCAACCCGTCTTGTGACATAGAGGTTTATGTTCAGGCTGGTGAGCTTGTCTAAAATACCAGAATGGGGAATGGTGTTGAAGGCCTTTGTGAGGTCTAGGTAGGCTGTGTGTACCACCTTTCCCTCGTCTATACCCTTGGTAACTGTCTCAAAGAAGTCCATCCAGTTTAGGAGGCATGATCTGTCCTTAACAAAGCTGAACTGGGTAGGGTCCAGTGTTTGGAGGTTCCCAATGTCTCTGTTAATGAGTTCCATGATGATGTACTCCATAGCCTTGCAGACCAAACTAGTCAGGCTTATAGGGCGACAGTTCATGCGGTCTGTTGTGGCTCCACCTTTGTGGAGCGGAATAACCGTTGCTGTGCACCACTCTATGGGTACGTAGCCTGTGGAGAGGCTGAGTTTGAACAGTGTGTTTAGATGAGGGGTTAGTTTGTCTTTGAGCTCATGTAGGACGCAGCCTGGGACACCATCCGGTCCCATTGAAGCTGTCATTTTGGCTTTGGAGAGGGCTATTTTAACTTGAGTGTCTGTGATTTCAGGGGCTCTACATTCTTCTGGTATGGTTATGGGCCTTTTGGGGGGTGGGAGGGGGGTGAAGTTTGCACTGAACCTGTCTGCCAGGATGTTGGCAATATCGGTTGGTTCAGTGTATTTTGTGCCATTCTGCACTAACTCCGAATAGATCTGAGCATTGCCACTTAGATTCTTGACATAGCTAAAGAATGCATTGTGGTTTTCTTTGGAGTCCTTGGCAAGTTTTCTTTCAAAGCTCCCCTTGGACGATTTTATGAGGGATTGTAGGTTCTAGCTGATACTAATCAGGGATGTCTTCCCTTCTTGGGATTTTACTCTTTTCTGTACTATTTTCCTCCTTCTGTTGTATAGCTTGTTTATGGCAGGGGTCCACCAGACTGGTTTCCTTTTCTTGGAGCAGTGAGTCTTGGTTTTGCTTGGGATTGCATGATCCATGCATTCTTGTAGTTGCCCATAGAATGCATTAGTAAAGGATTTTGCAGCTTGGACAGTGTTATCCCTTAGCATGGAGGCTTTGAAATTTTCCACCTCCGTCTTAAGTAATGTGGTTTGCTTTTATTTATTTATTTTTATTTATTTACATTTGTTGACCAGGAGTGTCCGACTGGATGTAGGTCCATTTTCACCGGAGGCCTGGGGAGAAAAGCTCCAAAGTTAAAATATTCAGACAGTAGTTACATTGGATTTACATAGCGATTAACAATTTGATTAACATAGCAATTAATTACAAACATAGTTACAGATGAAGAACATAGTACATCAGTAGACAACTAGAATCTGTATCTGCGAAGTACATAACAGACATTAACAATTGTTACAATAAGAAGTTCTTGCTTTATAATGAGTAGTAGGCTTATGAGCATCCAAGATTGCTATAATCAAGGTAGTTAGAGGGGAGGAAAGAAAGGTAGTGGTTGGATGGAGTGGGTGATATTAGAGTGGGAGTTGCAAGGGCATAGCCAGCATGTTTTTAGGTGTGCTTTTAGTAAAGTTTTAAAGTCGATGTATGATGGTACGGAGGTAATTGTGTGTGGGAGGGAGTTCCATAATTTGGCTATGGTTCAAGAGAATAGTGATTCACCAGCAGGGTTATTGGCTTTAGTGATCTGCAAGTGATTTTTGCTGCTGGATCTTAGTGGTCTGGTGGTGCGATAGGGTTGGAGTAGATTCTGGAGGGATGGGACATTTAGTGGATGGTTTACTAGTTTGTGGGTGAGTGAGAGTTGATACCATTGAAGGAGGTGAGGGAGTTCAAGCCCGCCCAGTTCAGCAAGTGAGAGCTGTGGTGTCTACAGTAGGATGCCCCTGTGGCGAATTTGGCGATTTTGTTATAGCAGGTCTCTAGCTTGTTAGATCTCATTGCCTTAGGTTGGTATATATTGGAGAGGCATAAAGTACGGTGGAGATAAGGTGGGAATTTGCTATTGAAATCTTTGCTGCTTTGGAGAAAAGTTACTTATATCTGTATAACGCTCCTAGTTTTTGTGGACTTTTTTTATAGTCATGGATATGTGAATGTCAAATTTTAGTTTATTGTCTATTTCCACTCCTAGCAATTTGGTGTGTTCTGTTGGGTGTATAGTGGTGTTGTCTTTTGCTGTGATGTTAAAGTGAGAGTTGTTTTGAGTATGTTTGGTGGGTTGGAAGATGAGTAGTTTAATTTTATTTGGGTTGAGTATTAATTGGGCATCAGATAACCAAGTTTCAACAGAGGAAAAGGCTTCCTGTGTGACTTTTTGCAGTTTGGGTAGGGACTGGGATGAGTAGATGATGATTGAGTCATCTGCGTATTGTATGAGTGTGACATGTTTGGTGGCAGAGGCTAGATTATTGGTGAAAATAGAGAAGAGTAGGGGTCCAAGGATGGTTCCTTGGGGAACCCCTATAGAGGCAAGTAGTTGGGGAGATATGTCATTCTGCCATACAACGGATTGTTGGCGGTCAGACAGGTAACTCTGGAACCAGATGGTGACTGATTGAGAGAAGGATAAGTTATTGAGGACAGAGATGACTTGTTTGTGTGGGACCATGTCAAATGCTTTCGATAGGTCTAAGAAAGTAGCAGAGGAGAGATAGCCATTGTTTTTATGCTGAAGGATAGTGTTAGTAAAGGAGAGTAAGGCAGTGGTGGTGCTATGGTTTGGTCGGAAACCATTCTGAGTATTGGAAAGGAGGTTGTTAGTAAGGAGGTAGTCTGAGACCTGAGAGTGAATGCATCTCTCTAGTATTTTGGAGAGTGGAGCAAGAATAGCTATGGGTGGTAATCAGGTATTTCTGTGGAGGGGCTGCCTTTGTGGAGGGGAATTATATGAGATACTTTCCATAGTGTGGGAACATAACTTTCTGACAGAGGTCAGTTAATCAAGATGGATACTGGGTAGGCCAGAGCATCAGCTGCGATTTGTAGGTATTCACTTGGGAGGTTGTCTGCTGCTAATTTGGTGGGCTTATGTTTAGTTAAGAGTTTTTTTATGTTGGAGGTAGGTACAGGAGAAAAACAGAAGGCAGTGGGGAGATTACTAGTTGAAGGTGTGGGTTGGAGGGGAGGGGGGGTTGTGTTGTTTAGTTAGTGATAGTATAGTTTGTGTGAAGTGTGTGTTGAATGAGGTTGCAATATTTTTGGAGGAGTGAGGGATGTTAGGAGGAGGGGTACTGACTTTACCTGGGTGGAGGATGGAGTTTATGGAGGACCAGAATTGTTTGGGGCTGTGTTGGGAGGAGTCTAGGGCAAACTGGTAGTATTGGAATTTGTCCTATTTTATTAGCTTTTTGACTCGACTGCTTAGTTCTAGGAATTTCTATCTAGTTGAGGGGGTTTTGGTTTTGTGCCAGTGCTCCCAGGCTTTATTCCTGTTTTTCATTTCTGACTTAGTGGTTTTCTGTAGCCATGGGGAGGGTTGTGCTTTGGTTCTGGAAAGTCTTATGGGGGTATGGTAATTAAGGATGCTCAGGAAGGTAGTATTAAAAAATTCAACTGCGTCATCAAGACTGAGGTACTTTAGAGGATGCCAGTTACATTCTTTGAGGGATGAGATGAATGTGAGTGGGTTAAAGTTTAGTATTTGACGGTAGATGACAGGTTTAGCTTGGTATAGGTATTTTTTGAGTAGGAATGTTGGGGAGTGATCACTGAGGCTGTCTGATAATTTTGAAAGCAATTGCAGAAGAACAAGGGATAGTACCCATAAGTACCCATAATAGCATATCTGCTATTTCTCCTAAAAATGGGATGCGGAAACAATGTAATACTCTGTATTTTTTTACTACATATAGTTGTTTTAGCATTGAAATGATGAGATTGGTGAGACATTATTGGGGATATTTTATTTCCCTTGGTAATGTGTCAGTTTGGCTAAAAGAAAAATTAGGGTTTTCTTTCAGAAGAGGAAAGAATATACAGAATTTTTTAGTGAGGAGTAAATTTACTATGCCCTCTATTCATTTAGAATATAATATATTATCTAGTGGGACCTTAACATGTGGTAAGTGTAAGGCTTGTAAGTTTGTAGTGAAGAGTTTTCCACAAATGAATAATATATTTTTTAACACATGGGATCATTTTACTTGTAATTCTGAGGGTGTTATTTACGCCCTCAGATGTCCCTGTAACCAATTTTATATTGGTGAAACAAAAAGGGCATTTAAAGTTAGACTAATGGAACATGCTAGAGATATTGTCAATAATAAAGAAGAAAGTTCTGTGGCTATGCATTTTAAAACATTTCATCAAGGTAGTAATGAGGGGTTAAAAGGTACAGTGCTGGAAAAAGTGAATGTCTCTCATTTTGATGTTAATAATCTTAAAAAACAGTTACTGTTTAAAGAGGCTATTTATATTTTAAAGTTTGGCACTTTATACCCGCATGGGTTAAATGAAGAAATGAATTGGAGGGTATTAATTTAATTATTTTATTGTTTTATTGTATTAGTTTGATAAAAAAAACTTTTTAAGTGGATGATTAATTAATTATTCAATTATTGTCTGTTAGTATATAAAATGTTTGTGCTCCTATGGTTCTTTACTCCTTGAAGGCTACGGCCGAGACGTCAGAGGAAGAGAATTTGTTACAAATAAATTTGTGGATCACCTTTGGGTTGTATTTTGCTGTTTTTTTGCTCAGTGGTTGCTGTTGTTAGTTTCTATCTGATAAGCAGCCTGTTATATATGACTGGGGGCTCTTACTGACTAGTATCCAATCCAGGGTAGTGTGCTTGCTGGAGTTTTTATTTATCCTGGTTGGCGACTGGACTAGTTGGGTGAAGCCATGAAGGTTTACGTGATGGGTTGGATGGTTGCCAGAACAGGATTGCCAGTCAATATTGAAATCACCTAAAACTATAGTTTCTTGTGAGAGATGGTGGGTAGACCAGCTGAGGAGGTTTTCTAGTGGAGGGATGTTTTGACCAGGTGGGAAGTAGCATCCAATTATGTTGATGGTTTTGTTTTGGTTTATTTTGAGGTTGGTATATATTATTTCTTCATTGCCTATTTGTGGAGCTGATGATTTTAAGATCTGGATGTTTAGATGCTGTTTAAATATTATAGCAACACCGCCTCCTTTCTTGTTTAGCCGGTCTACTCTTAGTATGCTGTAACTGGTAGGGAGGATTTGTTCACTGGTAATGTGAGGTTTTAGCCAGGTTTCTGTCAGGATGACTATATCTGGGGAGTACAAGTCTATGGTGGCATGGAGTTCATGGACTTTGTTGGATATACTTCTAATATTTAGGCTTAGTAGAAGGAAGTCACTTGGCTTTCTATTGGCTGTGATATGGGAGAAGTTGTGGTTTCTAGTCTGATTATGAGGATTGGGGTTGGAGATGGTTGGGCCAGAATTAGGGTGGATGTCTCCACTTAGGGCTAGTTTTGATATGCATGAGGTTATTAGTTTTCTCAGCTTTTGAATGTGTTTGTTTATTAGGGAAACTTTATGATTGTGCTCTGTGGGTAATAGGTATGGTGGGAGGGTTACTATGTTAAGTTCTAGGGATGCTTTATGTTTGAGTAATATAGTTGGTAGAATATGCAGGGGGGGTACATAGGAATGGTTCTTCAGTTGGTGGGAGGGGAGCTGAGTGAGGGGGAGACATGGTGGTGGTGTGAGTAGTAGTACAGTGGTAGTGGTTGAGTGGGGGAATGATGGAGTTTTGGTAGGATGTAAGATAAGCAAGGAGAGTGCATGCAGTGAGCATAGGTAAGGTATGCTTGTACATGTTAGCTGAGGAGGAGTGATAGTACTGGGAAGACTGAGGAGGTAGTGTTGGGTTTAGTGCTGTGTTTGGCTATTGGAAAGATGGGAGGGGTTTGTGAGTGTAATAAAGGTAGGACCACTGGGGGCGGGAGGAAATAGGGGGCAGGGTGGGAGCGAAGCAGGTAGAGACCCTGTTAGTTGCTCTTATGAGGGGGCTGGAAACAATCAGGTAACAGAGTAAACTGATAAATGAACATATGATAGTGAATGTGGAGACTCAGGTTGGTACCCTGTATTTCCACAAACTATCAGTTAGCTGTGCCCCAGTTCAGGCAGTTTTAATAAGTTCGATGGCAGAGCCGAGCATGAGGTGCTGAAAGGGTGGTTGTAGTTTTAAAAATGGTGCCTGCCACAGGTAATATTTCTTAACTTTGGGATTGGCTTAAGGTAATAAACAGGGAAGGGGGAGGGGGAGAACAAGGGTGTGAGCAGGCAGTTCTTTTGTACTGCTGCTAATGAGCCAAAGCAAAGACAAGTTTGTGTTTAAGAAACAATCAGAATTGACCAAGGACTGCTCTGAAACTGTAAGTCATTTCTTAACCATTTCTCATGTGGAAAAACAGGATAACCTTGTATCAGTAGGATACTGTGGTCTCAGTTTAAATTAACAAACACACAGTATTTATCAGTTATGGATACTATTTGCTAACAGAAGGGAATAAGAGAGAAAATGGAACATGAGAGTGAGTGTGTGTGTGTGTGTGTGTGTGTGTGTGTGTGTGTGTGTGTGTGTGTGTATGTGTGTGTTGGGGGGGGGGGGTGGCTGCTTACAAGCCAAAGCAGAGTGCCTAAAAGGATAAACTGAATATTGGCTCAAACAGGTAGACACATACTCAAAGTTAACTTTAGCTGTCTGCAGACAGTTCAGACCCAGACTGCGCTTTTCTTATAAGAATGATAAAGGTGGTACCGCAGTTGAAAACTTAAGAGTGGTGTTAGGTTCAAAGTTAACTTTAGCTGAAAAGTTGAAACTTGAAAAGTTTTTCACAGTGGTTTCATTGTCCAGGGGTGGGGTGGGGGCAGAATGTGGATATCCAAAGTGATTTGTTTATGGTCAGATCTAACCAGCAAGGGGTTGACCTCCAGTGTGGAACACCCGTGGCCCATGTTGGTGATGACTAGGTCCAATATGTTGTCACCTCTGATGGGAGTGTTGACCAGTTGTTCCAGGGTGTTTGAATTTATAAATTCTAGAAAATGTTGGGCAAGGGAGTTAGTACTTGAGTAGTTCTCCCAGTTAATGTTTGGGTAGTTGAAATCACCCAATATTAGGGTATTTGGTAGGACCTTTATGTTACCCAGTGTTTCCAGAAATGCAGAATGAGGGTCCTGGGACATGGTGGGTGATCTGTAGCAAGCTACAATTTGAATTGCAGTTTTGCCCATTGTTAGTTGCACATGGATAATCTCTGAATCATTGTGCTGTGCCACTAACTTGGAGTTGTGGGTATCCTTGATGACTATGGATATTCCCCCACCTTTTGTATTTCGGTCCGGGTTCTGTGGCCAAGATGTATGGTATGAGTTGTAGCCTGGTAGTGCTGGAGTGCTCTTTGGAGCCTTAAACCAGGTTTCTGTTACTGCACATATATCGATTTTCTCCATACTGAGGAGTGCCTCGAGTGTGTGCATTTTGAGGTTTAGACTTCTGGCATTGAGTAGTATTACCCTCAGATTTTTGTTACTTGTGCTGTTTATGGCGGTGGGTTTATCTTTTGAGCCTTGCCTAAAAAAGGCACTATGGGGGTGGCAAGAGCCTTGGCCAGTATTCAAAGGCCTAAGGGTGACAGGTGCAAGCCATCTCTAGCGAAGCATTGTGGCTTGTCGAGCATGTCATCCCAGGCAGACAGACACTGGATCCCCTTTGAATGACACCAGAAACATATCCAATTGTTGAAATTGATAATCTTTTCTTTATACTGTGGTACCATTTTTTATGACGGCAGGATGCTACTCAGGGTGGGGGTCATACCAGCCTGGGCGACGTGATCAGAGAGAGAGGTATACTGAGAAAGGTATATTCCTTTTGTTTTAAAGCTATGTTGGGTACAACTGCCAGGGTCATTTTTAGTAGAGGGATGAACATAAAAAATATCTCAGAGAAAGGGAATTTAGTACAAGAACATCGGCTATGGAGAATGAAAAAATGTGGCTGATGTACTCAATGCAGACATATTAATGATACCGCCAGCGTCACAGTTGGCAATTATAATAGGGCATTAGCTTGTCCAGAGAGATATGATTGTAATGCAACAGCTGTGGTATATGTTGCAACTTGTTTGGTATGTGAAGTATTTTATATAGAGAAAAATGAGAGGCAGTTAAGGATAGGATCTATGAGCATATGACATATATGAAAAATAAAAATATGAATAATGCTCTGGTTAAACATATTGTCAAGTTTTCAACTCATAAGAAATGGTTATTTTTTATTAATGTGGACAATAGAACTGTTTTTTAGAAACTGAAATTTTAGAACAAAGAAACTTTGTGTCAGTTAAGACTTGGTCCTTGTGAAGCTCCTGGCTTTAATGATAATATATCTGTTGCCCCAGCTTTCCAGTTAATATCTACTTTTAAGTGTTTAGTATGTCTTTGTAATAAATATTACATTTATTATTTCTATTGATTATAACTATAGAGGAGTATATGTCTAAAAACTTTTTAGTTAGTTATTTAAAAATGTATTTGTTACAAATAGTCACGTGTTTTCTGAGAATTAACTTGATTTAATGTAATTGTTTTCAGTTTATTGTGTAATTAATTAGGGATTGTTTAAGTCAGCTGGTGTATGTTGTTCACAGTTTTGAAAAAGTCTTTGTGTTAGTGGACAAAAGTGCTCAACTGTATTAAAGTCAAATATTTTTTTCTTATGCCTGGTGCTGGTTTCTTCTTGTTTAGAGCTCAAGAATTATGCTTTGATGCTGGAGTTTACCTGGCTGTCTTGTTAGCTTTCACTTTACAAATCATGGTCAGATCGATAAAGCAGTTGCTGGTGTTCCCAATGCAGGTGCAGGACAGATTACGTCTTGTGGCTGAATCGATTCTTCTTAGTACTAAGTCACAAAGTCATCTAAGCACAATTGTGGGATTAATGAACGAACAGAGAAGTGTCCTTTTGGTAATGTCCCCTAACTGAAATTCCTTTTATCAGCAACTACTGTACCTTACAATCATATAGGACTGTGCCATCATGGTTCAGGGTAAGGTGTTATAGGACTGAAGTCCTTTGACTAGTCACTTGCAATGGTATGTAGAAGCATACATACTGGACACTAGGAGGTCTGTCCACCAATAAACTATATTCTTATTTTTTGGTTTGTTTCTGGAGAGCAAATATCTGTGACATACTCTGTCTATAAAGGGATTTGATGAAAGCTGGATTCAAGCACTGTGTATCATTTTGTAAGCTGATGCCTATTTCCTCACTTGCCCCAAAGGACATAAATTATGTATACCATGATATTGCTGGATCACTGTTATCCTTTGCTTTTATTTTTTTTTTATTAAAGTGAATTATGTTTGTTACTCAGTTATTGGACACACTGGAGGTCACCAGTTTTATGTATGTTTACTAAAGCTAGATTTAGTATTTTGCATATAAAAACATCAAAATAGCAACTGTGTTTTGTTACAATGGAACTTCTCATTGTGTTTGATTATGATGATGAGAAATAAAACAAGCACTGTGTTTTGGCTTACTGGCATGGCACTCAAAATATCGCAATATGTTAGAATGAGATTTTAGAATAACAGAGGTAATAAAGTTTCTCCTTTTCCCATTGCTGTGTGATTACAGACTTAGTGCTTAAAGACTTGTTGGGATGTCTGGGGACATAATCCTCTTGCAAAATTATTTTATTTAATACATTTAGGACAGATTCAATACGTGTTACATTTGACAACTTCTGAATGACTGAGTAGGATCCAGTAAATGTGTCTGTTAATTGCTTGACTTATAATCATTACAATATAAAATATGTTATGCAACCATATGACTCTGAATCACATAATTTATACTGTTTTATAGGATAAATAAGTTAAATTCCCTATGATATTTAAAGTTTGATTCAGTTTTAAATGTAAATTAAATATCATTCCACACAAACATGGCAGAGCATTTCTTAGAGTTCACACTTTGTCTGCAAGTCTTTTCTGATGGGATTTATACTTTGATGTAAACTCTCTTTTGCATGTTTACAGTGATTGTTGCACTAAGTATTGGCCTGTAATCTGCTAAACACTGTATATTTCTAAGAACTTGCTGTACTCTTTGTTATACTTACGGTTACATGTGGGACAGCAGGCCTCTGGCTGAGGAACAGGGTGTGTACAAAAGGTATCACATGTCAGATTATGGCAAAGAACTTCACCCTCCTGAAGTTTAAAAGAAAGACAAGACATACATGAATGTAGATTGGAATGAAAATGCAAGAGTTTATAACAATCTTTGAAAATGTAGAATGAACATACCTGACACTTACAATCCATACACCTGGGCGTCCTCCACTCCTGTCCAGTCAGGTATCGGCCACCCTCATACCAGCACATAGATGAAGGAAGAGTGGACATGGGTAAGGTTGTGGTGAAGTTCATAGAACTTGTAGAATCTGTTGCTGTGTCTTGATCAGAGGCAAGTGAGGTTGATGTAACTGTAATGAGAGCAGTAGAGCGCAAAGGTGGGGATGGAATCTCTGTTGAAGATGAAGTAACTGTAACTGGTGATCCCTGTGTGGTTGGATAGGCCTCAGGTGTGTCTGATGCAGATACTGGTTGGGGCACTGAGACAGAAGCAGGTACTGTTGGAGATGTTGTGTCAGATTCTGCTACTGCTGGAGCCAGGAAGGCAGGGGGATGAAGTGCTGCAAAAGTCAGCAGAGATGTAGATGTTAGTTCTGCTTGGGTCAAAAGCCTAGCAGTAGGTGCAAAGTCAGCAGACTGGATAGATTTAAAGTTTGCAGCCGGAACCATAATATATTCTGGAAGCCCTGAAAATATAAAACAAAGCACATATTACAAAATATTTTTCAGATTTCTTCTATTCTTTTAACCAGATTATTGCCATCTTATTTCTGCTGTGCCTTGGTATAATATTTTGACTGTTTTTGACAGTGTTCCATTGTGCAGTTGATAATTTTGAAATGCTTGCACAGTCCTGTTTGTATCTCCTCTCTAGGAATAAGTGAGGTGAAGGCAATGCATACCTCATTCTCATATAGAGAAGGTCTAATCTCTAATTCAAAACATGACAACAAACTTTATCCTATAGTCCTGGATTTGTGTCACTTGCAAACTGTATGACTAAGTAAGTTACTTAACCACAGTACTCCTGTATCACCCCTGGAAAAAAAGATATATTTGTCTGGTGAACTTAAATGTTTACTAAATGAATAAAACAAAAATATTAAAGTAAAATAGTGTAATTAATTTTTTTTGTAGTTTACATTTTGCACATTTTTTTGTTTAATGAAAATTAAATATTTTAACTTGGTGGTATCACACTCTTTGTATCTAGGAACAAGCATAATTCTGCCTATGAGAGGAAACATTTCTTAATATTCTCTGGATAATATGAAATATTTGCCATGAATCTCAGAAATGTAATACCACTATAGTTAGTCATCTCTCTCAACACTCCCAATCTTCTTTTAAAATCAGCTTCCACTCCCCACACAGTTAAGATTTCACTAGCTATTATGGTAAAAAATACAGAAACATTCCTACAATGGGGCTGGGGGAGGATGGCCCCCCTGTTGTAGAAGGAAGCAGCAGTTCACAAAAATCACAAAAACTGATAGGCCAAAGAAGAGCCATAAAGATGATAGAGTGGACTATTGAAGAAATTATGTATTGTTACTATTATGCAAAAAGCCCAGAATGTCCAGACATAAGATATACAAAAAGATTAAGAGAGAAATTAGAGGAAAGAAAAATACTTCCACAAGAAAAACTGTCAGAAGTCTCAAATAAAAATGTGTGTTCATTAATACAACAGATTTGTGAAAAACAGTATATAGACCAAGAAACTTTGATCTGTTTCGAAAAAGAAGCATTGGAGGAAGTGTGAAAATATAAACAACAAAACCTAGAGATTTTAGAAAAGTATAAAAAAGAAATGTGGCAGTAGCGTTGTTGCCTCACAGCAAGAGGTTCTCCCGTTCGATTCTCGGCTGGAGTGCGGGGAGTGCCTTCTGTGTGGAGTTTGCATGTCCTCCCTGTGGTTGGGTGGGCATTCGAAAGACATGCGTAAATGGGCGTGCCTTTGTTGAAGGTTGAACATCGAGCTGGCACCTCGGCGTTCGTGAAAATCTACTGCCAATCATTAGCGGACTGGAGTTCTGCTGTGGCACCCCCTAACCAGGAAAAGCCAAAAGACAACATAAAAAAGAAATGTGGACATGGGAAAGAAAGAGAGATTTGACATGGTGCAATATTTATGCAAAGGCAAAAGCCAAATTAATCAATATAAAGAAGGCAGCCCCAAAGATATTTGAAGAGTAATACAGGCAAAGGCATCCAGATATGGAAAATTTCACAATGAAAATAATATTACAAAGAGGAACTGTAGAAAAGAATATTAGTAAAGTAGGAGTAAAAAAAAACAGAAGTTGAACTTATGGAGCACATGTGAAGTGAAGGATTTGGTATAGAAGGTCTAACACAGGTTACATCACAGCATAGTGGAACAAGTCCCCAAAATAAGGAGAAACAAGAAGATCAGGAGACATCTGAAGAAGAAATATGGATATGGGAAAGAAAAAGAGATTTAATATTTGTAATAACTATGCAAAGGAGAAAACAAAACTAATCAATACAAAAAGAGCAGCATCAAAGATATTTGAAGAGAAATACACGCCAATGGAATCTGGACATGGAAGACTTTACAATGCAGGAATTAGAAAAGGAGATTATTAATGGAGAAGTTAAAGAAATAGAAACTGAGGTTATAGAGTACTTGGAAAGTGAAGGATTCAATGTAGAAAATCTAATTCAGAAAGCACCACAACAGGATCAAGCAATGGACATCCAAATTAAGGGGAAACCTGTGGAACAGGAAGCAATTGGTCAGGTGTCATATGAAGATATTTTAGAGCCTTCCACAGGAAACCAGTATAAAAGTTCACTTGAAGCTGGACAGCAAGGGAAGGAACAGGAAGCTGTGAGTTCCCATATGACAGAGCAACAGATGGCACAGGATGAAACTGAAGAGAATGTGCCACAGGAAGATGTTATAGACCTTTCTATAGAATGCCTGCAAGAAATGGAAAACAAAAAAGGTGCCCTCAGTTTAGAAGAAAATGAGCTAAGAGAAGTTTTGCTTGATTTAATAGAGATAGATAAGACATATTTAGATCAATGAAAGAAATAGACTGCAGAAGGTCAATAAAACCCAAAAAGTCAGAAGTTTGATAAAACAAATTAACACAGTATTTAGGACTGTCCATAGAGATCCATGCAAAATAACAGAAGTAAACAGGATATATTACTGTGCAGAAATAATAACTGATATGTGATAACTGATAAAGTTCTACCACAAGACCACAGGGTAGTGAGGGAAAGGAAGGGGAGAAATTGACACCATCATGGAAGTATCGAATAGAGAAAACTATAAAGCAATTAAGACAAGAAGTGTCACTGTTAGAAGAGTATAGAACAGGGAACAGATCAATAAAAATACTTAGAAAGATAGATGTGATAAAAGCAATGTGCAGTATTAGAACAGATCAGGATCTCTCATGCACTATCACAAATAACAAACTAAACATCTCAGCACAGGTGGAAACACTTAGAAGATACACATATAAATATAAAGGAAAGGTACAAAATAAGCAATTTATCGATGACCCAAAAATGTTTTATAGAGAATTGGGAACAAGTTAAATGAATTGAAATACCACCTAAAAAAGAAGAAATAGATATATTTTTGAAGTATCCTGTGGAACATACAAAGATGCTAAATGGATAGAAGAAGTAAAAGAAAGAATAAGAAGTTTAAAGGTACAGGATATGAAATGGGATGAAGTAACAGCCAGAGAGATTGAAACAAAGTTAAGAAAAGTCTCTAATTGGAAAACCCCAGGCCCAGATGCAGTACCTAACTTCTGGTTAAAACTATTAACATCTTTGCACGAAGATTTAGCCATGAGTAAGAACTATTTATATGCGTACCACGAACAGACACCAACATGGCTAACAACAGGAAGAACAATGGTCCTAATTAAGAGTGAACCTACAAGCTACTCTAAAAATTATAGGCCAATAATTTGCCTTCTGATGACGTATAAACTATACACTGGAATTGATGCTGACAGAGTTTATAGTCATTTAGAAGAAAATTCAATTATGGCAATAGAAAACAAGGGCAATAAAAAAGTCATATAGATTAAAGGATCATTTGTTGTTAAATAAAGTCCTAGTGGAGAAATGTAAAAAGGGGAAGAATCTAAGTATGGCATGGATTAACTACAAAAAAGCATTTTATAGTATCCCACATTCATGGATAAAAGAGTGCTTAAATTGTATAAGATGCAGAAGACAAGAAATGTGGAAAATGCATAAATATAGTTGCAAGTATAGAACACTTCTGGAAGAACCTCATGTTGAACAGAACTGAATGCAGGAATGGTTAAGGAGTGCTGAATTCAAACCAAGAGATGAAAGGTTAATATTGGCGGCACAAGATAGTGGGCTACGTACATGTTGGTTTACAAAGTCCATTGAACATGTGGGAGAAAGAGAGAAATGTAGGTTTTTTAAAACAGAATTGGAAACAGTTGCATACCTCGTTGTTGGTTGTGACATACTAATGACAGAAGGACTGTATACTGAAAGGCATAATAATGTGGCAAGACTGTTGCACTGGGGATTGTGCAAACATTATGGTATTGAAGTGGTTGAAAAACATTGGAAACATGAACCACAAAGCATCATAGAAAATTATGAAGTCTACATCACATGGGATTACCCATTACCAACAGTTCAAAAGATAGATGCTAGAAAACTGGATATAGTAGTCCATGAAAAGAAGACAACAATAGCATTGATGATTGAAATTGCCACACCCAGTGACTGCAGTGTCTTGCACACAGAGAAACACGAAGTCATAAAATATCAGGATTTGCAGGCATAAATGAGAGCAATGTGGAAGAAAGATACCCAGACAGCTCCAATAGTAGTAGGAGCAACAGGGTCTTATAAAAAAGAATCTACAATTGCATTTAGATATGTTACCAATACACGTAACCCCATACGAATTGCAGAAGGAGTCATTACTGGGCACATTACGGGTGCTACGAAGAGCACTTCTGGCTGACATCAAAGACTGAAACAATACCAATTTCATGAACTTTAATCGTACTTTAACTTAGGAATGGGGTCCATTCCTGTCATGGTATTAGAACTCAAAAGCCTTGGAGAAATTAAAAAAGCAGGGAGCATATTGGTCACATAATTAGACAACTATTTGAATAATACCACTTAATCAATATACATACTCATCAAAATAAATCATTGCAGCCAGGTACCACACTTTTCCTGAGATGCAGTAATCTCAGTCTTAATTATATTTAGTCCAGAGATGCAGGGGGTAAATTTTCCATCATGTGGGTATGGGAAGATCCCCTCTACCCACAGAAATAAAGGTTAAAGGACACCCTGAAAAGTGAGTTAATGGCTTTCTTTTCAATTAATTCATGTATTGAGGAAGTGGTTATTGAAAATATTGATACAAAGCAAGTATGGCACAGTGATACAAGCCCTCCAAAGTCTCTCCTTTCCTGTGGCCTCATATGCAGGACAGTTAAAAAGACATTTATAATAACAGAAGAAACTTGCAAAAAAAAAATGATTTCATGAACACACATTTTATGTGCAATTATTTAATCAGCATTACTGTTTTTTTGCATTTACTGCTAGTATTATTGGAAAATTAGCATAAGAAGGTTAGTATTGAATGTGATGGGATAGATCAGGTGTCTGGAGCAGAGTGAGGGATATCTGGTATGATTTGTATCTATCCAAAGTGGAAGTTGAGAACAGTAGCCATTGAATGACTGAGAACTGTTTTGTTGCAATGACTTTTATATTAGATGTTTTGGGAGAACTATCTTTGAAAAATTATGAGATATTAATCCACAGTAAAGTTTTCTAAAAAGGTGGTGGGATAATTAAGGATTTTCTTAAGTTTAATGAGTCTGCATGGGATAAATAGAGGGGGGAAATAAATAAATAAATAAATAAATAAATAAATAAATAAGGGTTTAGGACAATGGCACTTGTAAAGTCTATCCCTCTTTCTTTTGGGTCTGACTATGGAGCTAGATTGCCTGAAGGTTGAATTTCATTTGGTGGGTGTGAGCTTATGACACAGAATATGGTAATATAAAAATAAATGTATGAAAGGCTCTATTACAAGGATATGCAATATCTTAAAATAAAAAGCAGAATAATCGCAGATAATCAAACATAATTCATCACTTAAAATTATGGTAGAAAGTTACAATAAATGGAAATATCTTTTGAACTGTTCGAGTTCGTCCTAAGATTTATACATATAAAACATCAGCTTATTGTATATTACCTTTGAATCATTTCTACATTCAAAATGGTTTCCAAAATCTATTGGACCATTAGGAGTTTTTGATTACTTATCAGCTTACCTATAAGCATTAGGACTCTGTATTTTCCTGTCAGCTGAACTGAAACATGAACACTTAATGCACAGTCTTAGCAATACAGTGAGTAGGGATTCTAACTTATGCTGATGGCATGGTTGTATAAAATAAAAGTTGCACAAGTCATGTAGTGTGAGGGCTGCAGGAGAAGGTTTTTGGCAATAGCCATGAACTTGGATATACATCTTGTGCTATTTTAAGAAGAAGAAAGCCATAATTTTAGGCAGTGTATTCTGCAAAAGGCAGGCAAAGTTACTGATCATTTCCCATGGGCAGAGGGAGGTTAGAAGTTGCAGTCTGAGGACAGAGTTTCAGTAAACTCAGCCAATTTCTTGTTTCAATTAAGTATGCAGTGCAGAAAATGAAACATTTTCTTGAAAGAAATTAGGTTAAAGTGCCTTTTTAGTTATTTTGGGGACAAGTCTGCATATTATATATTTAATTTTAAAGTAGGTTTACTCTAGACAGGGTTTGAAACACTTTTAGTTTCCCCATTTGGTAAGGAATTTTGTATGTAGATGGGATACATGATGGACGGTGTTTACCGCATCCAGTACTATAGTTTACTGTGCAATTCATTTTGTACGTAATGCACAACATGTAATGTGCTGAATCAAATGATCCCCATGGGCAACTTAAAACTTCTGATCAGGTTACTGCAGTAGAAATGAGTACATTGATTTTATTTTATTTTTTTTAAGTATCAGAGGGGAAATGATGGACAGGTATGACGCTGGGCAAACTGTGACTAAGATACCCCATATTAAAGCACAAATATATTTTCTTTCCAAAACGTTTTGATGATGTAAGTTTAGAGACAAAAATCAGATTTAATGCCTACTTTAAAAAAAATCTGAAGGAAAAAGACAATGCAGCTTGGAACTCATTTTCTTTATATGAACAGAAAAATGAGGATGTGAATACATACCATGAATTATTCCTTGAACAAAATAGACATTATTCAAAAGCTGAGTAAAATATGTGGAGTGAAATCTAACATTGTGCATGCAAAGGATAAGCTGTAATTTTGGACTTGATGACAGAAAGGAATATTGAATTAAATGCTGCTAGGGAAGTTTTGAACTTTCGATAACCAAATATCTGTTCTAAACAGCAGATATTTATTGAAGTACTTGGAAAAACAAAATACGCTTGTGTAGAAAATAAGTGACTTTAAGATACATTGTTTAAGGAACTTATAAGGAAAATAACTCATTTTAAGATCAACTGTTTAAGGAACTTCAATGGAAAACAAATCACTTTAAGATACATTATTTAAGAAGCAAGTATAGTGATTATAGACAAATTCTCTGTCGTCTTCTGGGTGAACTGCCTAAACAATGATCAAGCAGAAGTTTTATTAACTGAACAAATGTATGTTAGTGAAGACAATGAAGAAAATCAGGAAGAAGAAGAATTTACTCTGACAAAAGTATAACAAAGGTAATAGAGATTTATGGAGAAAAGCTCCGCTCTTTCTAACTAAAGTGGGAGAGGAGCACCCCTGTATTATGTCGTTCAAGATATATATATTAATAAGACATAAGAACTGAAAACAGATCACAAAATAATGGAAGAGGATACAGAAGGTAATATGAACAGAAGCAGTGAAACAAACACCATGCAACTAGAGAATTAATTAATGGAAAAGAAGAAACAGAACTAGCAAGGGACCAGCCAACAACATGAATATATTATCACTTAATGTTATTAATCTTCAGACATTTCTTAAATAGTAGGGCACTGTAGATTTGTCACGAAAACAGAATGAAGATATTTGCCTTTTACAAGATATATGGTCCATGTTCACCCACCCCCCTTCCCATCGATTGAAAATACAACACAGGACACCCACATTCAATCTGCCCAGCTATACACCTTATTAGGACAGAATTTTTCTCTCAGCAAAACCTGTGCAGCACTACAATGCATTCTGTACCAATCCAACTATGCAGATGAAAACCATAGCCCTTATGCTATGTTTCTGGCATTTCCACCTTGCAGACACTTGTGATGACATACTCACAGTCTGGAATCACATGCTGTGAGTTTATATGTTTTATATTATCTCTCATTTCCTGCTGTGTCCTGTAGAACAATGTGCAGATACTTGCACATCACTGGATTTTGGAAGACAATGATGTTATGAGAGGTGAAGTTCAGAGGATAGGTGCACACTGCTACTTCATCATAGAAGGTATATGTGATGCCCATGCACTGGCTCAACAATCAAGGAGCCTCAATCCTCACCACTAACACTAGTGGGGGGTGTCCATATAGGGAAAGGATAATAAATACACACACCGTAAAGTACAATTTCCCTTAAGAGCACACAGAGATCACCAGTCAGTCTGGGGTTGGTTTCTCCCCTTCTCTCCAGGTTTCCAATAAGACTCCCCACTGGCACAGCTATACGGTCCATATCTCAACCTAGTGGGCAAGCTAAAACCTCCAGAACCCCTTCTGTCCAACCAGTGCTTTGTGTCCCTGCCAAAGTAGCTGGCACACAGACACTTTAAGATGAGAGTTTATACAACCACACAGACACTCCTGGGGAAGGCTGGCACAGGTTCTCCAGGTGTGCCTCTTTTCTGCCCAGTCTAAAAGGTAGTAACAGCTGCCACCACCCACTAATATCAGTTACTCAAAGGCCCTTCTGAATGGGTGTCCAATTATTACTGTGCAATACTATTATCCAAATGGTAAATGTGACTGAACAGTCAAGGCTTATTAGAGTAACTTGGTGCAGTATCACTACATACATGCAATGTACTTTAACTCTACATAAAAGAGCCACAGTTGAAAGGTTTGAAAATATTTAATAACACATAATAAAATCACAGGACAATACTTTTTACTACAGACTGCTAGTCAAGAGTTCAGAGATCACAGAGAAATACTTAAAATAGTACCGTAGAAAAGTTCTGACATCAACACAGAAAAACACTTAGTCTAATCTTCCTAATTACTAGCTATTTCTAAGAGAAAACACATTTCTAAATAACTTACATAAAGCTACAGGCAGTGCTGAGTTGGATGTTCTCAAGACAAAATGCTCAGAGCTCTCTGATTCTCTGTCTTTAAATTGATAACACAGAGCTGCTTCACATGACATCATTCTTCACACTTCTCTGGTGTTCCCAGGCTAACAGAAACTACATTTACATTCTTTACACCTGGTCAGAAACCAGAGCAATAAAGGACATGTATACATTAAATTCTAGCCATTAACTCTGGTTTTAAAACAATAGGCAGGTTGCCTCCCTCTAGACATATTGGCTCCGGATTTTGACATCAAATACAGTCATAAAATGCTTGACTTAGCTTTCTTACAGCAGAGTGCACGGTTGTTACATTTTTGCAGTTCAAGATCCAATGCAGTCTTTTCACATTTAAGAGAACAAGCCTGCGGCTTACATTAATATTTACAAATAACAGAGTTATCTACAAAATTCTATCTGGCTAGGCTGGCAGCCTTCACCTATCTTCACAGTATACATTAGGACACACCATCTGAGGTGCAAGATTTTATCTCTAACATACTTTCCAAGGTACTACCAGTAATGAGCAGTATAATGTGCTTGTTTGATGCCATCCATCTGGTGCAGTGCCCCCTTACTCTCAGGCAGCAGCTAATCGATCAGTATTTGCACCTTTTATTCTTCTCTAGAACTGCCGAATCTTGGCAAAGCTTGTTGCACAGACTGTGCACCACATCAAGCACACTGCATCTCATTCGCCATGCCTTTCAAGCCACATCACTGTCATGTGCCAGTACTGAAAGCACTAGCGAGCAGGCTACTTTTCCTGTTATTTTCTAAGTAATGCATGGTGTCAGCATGACTATGCACAGTGATACCTCTACAAGGTGACATGAGTTGGGTTAGATAGCTGGAATAATTGTGCTTGATAGTCCTGAGTATTTTCAAATTGCTGTTTTCAGTCACCTGTTGCTTTTCTACCAGTTTAATGGAGAAACCAGTATCAGTTATATTTCCAGTAAGCTTTGTGGCCCACTGCACTGCCTGTGGGGTGCATCTCCATGTGAACATGTTGCCAGACTGATATAGCTAGCTGTTATGTATCATTTTGAATTTGACACATACCTGGTTATGGGTACCAACTGTCCGTTGCTTCATTCTGCTTGCAGTATTTTAGTGCTGACTTTCTCTGTTGTCCAGTACTTATGATGTTCATCAGATGTGTCTCCAACTGGTGTTTTCTCCTCTCTCATCAGTCATTAACTTGAGCTATCACTGCATCCACTAGTCCCTCTATCAGATACTAAGGCAGAGAACAGGATCTGCACTCCCATAACTGATCATGCACTTTTTTTCAGCTCTGTACAAATTGCTTTATGACCTTATATATCACTGGCCATAAATGTACTTTGAACCAACAAGAAAGACAGCAGAAGCTGAGTCTATGTATAATCATGTGCCTTTTGCCACTCTTTCCAAAAGATGAACTGTAAAACCAGCAGACCTTTGTTATAAGATTCATAGTCATAGGCTATAACTCCCTCTGTCTCAGTTTTAAATCTACACTTACATGACTCTAGCATCTTGGTGATTTTTTTCTGCTGTGGCTCTGTATCATTATTTTTGCACAGCCTGTCACTGCATCCTTGGCTGCTCATATCTTTACATGATTCTGTGCCTTATCACTTGTTTAATTTCAGTCTCCTCCTCTATTGCTGTATCCCACATTGTATACTTTTATTAGCATCACTTCTTCTCTATAGGACCACAAGAATATTGATGATTTGTAAACAGTTAAGAAATTGCCACTGGTTGGTATATACCTTAAACCTCAAATATACCACTATGTATATATAATCTTATCTGTACCAGCATAATCAACTGCCTTTCTGCTGGGTCACCTTTCTGGTTCTCACATGGCTCTTAATTTTTGTTTGAATGATATTTCTGCTTGAAGCAAATGTGAAGTGAGACATAGGTTAGGATTCATAGATTATTTCATTGCACTTTGGAAATGTGTGCTGGAAGCATCCATGCATAGGATGTGGGTGATTCAGAGGCACAGACAACATGGCCATGAAATGGCAAAAATAGCATGGTATGCAGTGCATAGTAATGAGTGCACAATGGCATGGAAATGAGGAAATCTATGCAAATTACCCACTTGGAATATGAAAATGAAGGAACACAGAATGGCAGATGATTTCAGGAATATAAAAAACAGATATGTTGCATGCTGGTGCAGACTTATCTTGAATATCGTGATTTATGGTGTGAATCAGGAGTTATGTCAGAAGTGGCAGCAGAAGCAGCATGTGTTGTGAGTTCCATCAGAGCTAATGCCTGCAATATTACGCATAGTGACATCACACAACATTTGAGAAGATATAGACAGTACTTGACACACTAGCAACTCACAGACCACCAGATTGTGGATCATATATAAGTGGACAGGGATACTGTAAAGGACCTAGCTGATCAACATCATACAAGGGGAATTAAGGTGGATGAACAATATGGTTATTCCTGTGGATACAAAGGTATATGCAGTATTAGCCATCACAGCCAGAGGATGTTTCAGAATTGTACAGGGGACAGATGAGGGAATTTGCTGGCACACACCTCATGAACCTTAGACCAGTTCTACAGACTACAGCATGAATAGGAGCATATATGGCTTCCTGGGACAATGGAGAAGAGAATCACTGCCATGCAGGTCTTTTATGAAATAGACCATTTCCTGGAGGAGCTGGGAGTCATTGATTTTGTGGATGTTGCTATCAAGACCTCATCTGGTCTGGAAGGCCTGTGATACATTAATGCTAAGGAGTTACACTCATTGCACTAACAGGTGCTCTGTAATTCCCAAGACATTTTTTAAGTGTGTTTGTGCACCACCTAGGCAGTTCACATGATTCACACATTTGGTACATGTGCAACCTTTACCAAAGGTTCCTGCAAGGGGACTTTTGACAGGCTGGTTGTGCACTAGACTACTGGGTGATGACCTTGATACACATCATCCAGACCATGTAGTAAATATTCTATAACACAGCTCATACAGAAACATGAAACATAGTGGAGCATGTATTCTGACTTGTGAATGGATGTTTCTATATACTGTAGGAAGGATACTGTAGTACAGTACAGATATATACTGCAAAATGTTTGCTGTGTTTTTTTATGATGCACAATATGGCGTTGTGCACACAAATGGAGTAGCAGGTGAGCATCATAGCAGAGTCTGACATACCAGTCATATCTGCAACAGACGGTCATGGTGGAGAGTCAAGGGATGAACACACAGCAACAGTACCACAGCCAAGGTAGATGCAGGTTCAACACTTTGCAGTTCTGGTATGGTCTGCAATTATTGTACATGACACTGACAACACAGAATAAAATGATGCATGCAGTATCACATCTAGGTTTATGGAAGTAGTTCATGAACTGGCCATGGTTTGCATCAGACATCACTATAGACACACAGGTTAGGAGTGGGCAGGGCACCCTCATCATCACTTGTGCAGATGGCTGGAGGGAGCAGATACAGTGAGAGATAACTACAACACTCTAATATAGGTGAATACTGTTGCTGCCTAATCTAGAGGATGTGGTGAATCAGAAATCACATGCTGCAGGGATGTGGTTTAGCTGCCATGACTTCACCACTGGTGGTATCCACTGTGTTGGCTTGTGGTTTTGGTGCTCAATGTGGTCTGTGGCAGGGAAGGGGTAGAATTATGGTACTGTGTGCATGTGCTCTGATGGCTCATATCATGTGTTGACCATGATGAGCATCACTGCTAATGATCTGGACAATGTCCATGCCTGGGATGTCAGGCTGTGTGCCCACAGGCAACATGGAAGGGGTAGAACCACTGAACTGTGTGTGTGGTGTGTGTATGTGTGTGTGTGTGTGTGTGTGTGTGTGTGTGTGTGTGTGTGTGTGTGTGTGTGTGTATAGCCTGGTGAGATGTCCCAGGTGATGAGTCAAAGGAGCATCATTTTCCATAATCAGAACAGCAACCCCAACACGTACTGATAAGCTCTATGCCTCAGGCGACAGTGATACTCTCTCTACAATGGTCTACCTAGTCTGGCTAAACAAATGATGACAAGCTACCTCAAATCTGGTCCCTCCTGCCACCACAGACTGCACTGCAGACCATATGACTGTTGCAAAGTATCTCATGGAAGAACCTATGACAGCAAAATTTGCCACTAGTGACCTCATTAGCATTGCATGTTCCTTGTCACTTTACTCCATATCACTGTGTAGTTGGTGCATGTCATCTGGAAAGCCACAGATCACAATGACCATCTCCACAATACTGTGGGTAGCAGTCATCTCTGCCTGGATTATTGAACTGCACATCTGTTGGTTAATGCTGGGTATCATAGCTTTCTCATGGACAGTCCTGGAGTCATAGTGGCACTGGACCCCCCCAACATCTATTAACTATGGTTGGCATATACACCATGGAGGCCATGCATATTTCAAATGTTGCCTGGGCTGGGAATAAAGGTGGAACCCATGAAGGACTCGTAGGCACAGTATGTATGTGTGCCCAGCCTGTACCTCCACAGTGGCCTCTGTAATGGTGGATGTGGATGACTCCCTACCCCTGTTGTTTTGTAGACAGTGTCATTGTGTCATCAGATGGAGCCACTTGCATATTGTCATCATTACACAAAAGTACTGTGTTTATTTCAGCACTATATTGTCCTGTTATGCTGGACCCTCCACCAGTGGAGCCCATGAAATTATGAACATACATGACATCATTGTTAGCCCACATACATACTGCCTTTAGAGCTCCCTGTAGCATGCATACTGCTACACATTAAAATGTAGTTATAGCATATGTTGATAGGCATACGTTGTCATGCAAGTTGTTTCAGTTGCAAACCAGAGGTGACTGGAAGAACAGACATGCCAGTATGCATTGGACAGGCCATCCCTTAAAACATGCAATGCGGGTTGCACTGTAATGAACCTTAGTAACATGGTGTTTTCCATTCTGACACTCAGGTGGTTGGTTCCAGTCCAAATCTTGCATTGAAGCTACTTACAGGTATGGGGGGGGGGCTACTTCCCCTCATGGCCCTCACTTAGAGTTGATGCCAAAAACTCCACAGCCTGAGTGGGTCACTTCAGTATTAGGTGTTCTGTCCCCTCTGTTGGACCTGTTTGAAATGATGCAACATGTTGTTTTGTTTGCCTGGAGTATCATATCAGTAACCATTCATTACACCTGTATAGACACCATTTAGGACCAAACACAGCATTCACATCCTGCACTAGTCACCACAGCATCTACTCCCAGTAATGCTTATTTGTAGCACCTTTTCTGAGGAGCATAGATCTCAACCTCTTATCAAAAAAATCTGGGCAAAGCCAAAAATAATAATCGGACAAAGCCCCCAAAACAGAAGCAAATTTTAAATATTGATTGCTCTTACAAACTTAGAAAGTTTCTAGAGTAAAAGGTTGTGTGTTAGCATGCAT
The DNA here is from genome assembly GCF_019279795.1 of Protopterus annectens. NCBI lineage: Eukaryota > Metazoa > Chordata > Ceratodontiformes > Protopteridae > Protopterus > Protopterus annectens. The sequence continues at coordinate 635,301,156 of NC_056751.1, forward strand.
TTTCTGAAGTCTGAAATAGAAATGCCTGACATTACTTAGTGAATTCAGCCCTCACTGATTTGCCACATAAATCTAGAAAAACAAATTTTATGAGGAACAGACCAAAAATATGATGCAAAAATCTGGACTTTTGTGAAAATCTGGACAGTTGAGAAGTGTGCTGAGGAGGCACATGCCTTGGGTGTGAAGGGCCTACAGTAGTACTTCACTTTCTTGGCTACTTACCTTTTTAAGATGTTGCCTCCCTCATTTGGCCTTGCCAGTGTCTATATGCCTGTGGGTAAGCATATCAGTGAATGGGTGTGTATAGTATGCTGTGGTATGTACATAACTATGGCCCCAGTCTTCTGTTTTTATGCATCTGGTTATCAGCTACAGTTAATGCTATGCAGAGGCTATTTCCCCATTTACATACTGCAACATGGGGCCCTAGAGCCCCATATCCCTTATAGCATGTCCTTCCCAAAGTTTCCAGTGTTCACAGTTTGAATCATCTATGTCGGCAGATGGTACAGTGCCAAGCCAGTGTCATGGGTTCACAGTTACACATATATCACAGCATCTGCCTCACTCTCACTGCCATCTACAACAGGTTTAGTTTTTGTTGCTGATGAACATCATCAAGCAAGACTTCTTTCTTAACTCAGAGAAACCTCACTTCTTCATTAGATCTACTGACATTCCTCTGTTTCCAAGTTTTATGGGTGTAAGTATGCAGTAATTGTGGTGATTATGCTATTGAAACCAATTAGTGCCACAGTCTCTGAATCACGACTAATGCACACTGCATTATATACATATGCCCATATTAGCCACACATATAAGTTGAACATGATGAATATAGTATGTGTACCATCCATATGGCATGTGTACATCTACATCATTACAATGTAGGACCACACCCATATCTGAGCACAATGGTGTAGCACTACATTGCATAATATGTGATCCACAAACATATATCCATCCACAAGACTACCATTTTGCTCATTGAGTGGACCTGATTTAGTGACCATTGCTACTTCAGGCAGTGAAGAGTACAGGCTTCAGCTTGATGTGCCAAGGAGAGCAGGATTTCCCTGTTCTTCCTGCACAGGAACTTCAAGGAGTGCTCTATGGATTATTATAATGGCCAGTTATGCAATGTGGATACCTGTTATGAGCTGGCAAGAACTGTGAAGGATGCCACTGACACCACCCCTTCTGGACAGCAGTACCAGCAGAGGTCCAGTGACTTGAAGTGGCATCACCTTAACCACCATCATTAATAGGAGGCTGAATGTTCAGGATTGGAAGCTAGAAATGTACTATAAACAATTTCAGTATTATCGTCTTCTGCTTTTTTACCTGTTGTGCATGTAAGTAATTTGTTTCCAATCAGTGAAGGAGCATCAGCTGAACATGGCTTGTGCTGTGAAAGATTGGAGTACCTCTTGCAGCCATGGATTATATGTGATAATTATGCCAGTACACTGTCATCTGTGACTGTGATTGCAGCATGTATATGTGATCATTTTTTTATCATTGTTTCACCATTTTACAGATGTCTGTAGGTCCAGTTGTGAAGGAGGAGCAGTTATGGTTGCAGTCACCTTTGTCTACACCAGCTTCTACCGCTGGTGCTGGTTCATCTGTGACCATCAGATCTTCATTTCAGTAGGAGAAAGAGGTTCCTCTTAATGAAGGTGACCTGGAGACATAAGTGGTGCCTTTAATTTCTGCTTGTCAGGAGGGAGGTGGACACTCCTTTCCTAAAAGTGGATTGGAGAGATCTCCAATTGTCTCCCAGCATTAGGTATACAGACTAGTGGCTTCTTAGATGTTCTATCAACTGGATTCCCACCTTAGCAATGTGGTGCAGCTTCTGGACCAACTAGTGAATTTGCTTGGCTGGCAGCTCCACCAACCTGGCTGCCAAGGGAGCAACTGGCCTATAAGGTTAGCCAGCCAGGTGAATAATGCCTAGTTTGTTGTCCTCTAGACTGGTATGGTATCCAGTCATGCCAGGACCACACCCTACATCCATCTTAGTGTTTCTCCTCCCTTATTCATTGTTCGTTGTCCAGCCCTTCCTATCACTACCAGTCCACCCTCCGTATGCATGTGACCATCCACTATCATCCCCATCTTTTGTGTTCTGCTGTCCCTGTTTGTGTTCTAAACTTGCTTGTATGTCACTATTAGCCACGCTTCTCCATATATCCCATCTACATGTATTTCTTATTTGCCTTACCAGCTACCCTTTCTCTTACAAAGCGGTATCCCCCCCAAAAATATTTCCCTACCTTCCCACATAGCTTTTATATCTTATGGTTACCCTTGTGTTTTTCTCTCTGCTTGTCGTTCTCCCATTTCTTCCTTTCCTATTTATCTCATTTCCTTTCACTTATTTGATGAATACGTCTGTGGCTTTGCAGTGCACATTCACTTTGAAGTATTTGTTGGCTACCATGCTGCCTGACTTGTGCGTGATGGTACTGCATGCTGCCTTGTGATGCTACATTGCACAAATATGCATGCATTACTTAGCCATGGTTCTGTGGCCTGCCAGTGACATCCATCAAGTCAGTCACTCCCAATACTCTAGCACTGCTCCTGCATTAGAGTGGCCCAGCATTTTTTATTCTATTATTGCTACTCCTCTCTTTACATATGCTGTCCTTTGCTGGGAATGCTGGCACTATGCAATGCCTAATCAATGTCTGACTAGGTGTTCACAGAGTGATCTCCTTGAAAATTAGCCTTGTGGGGCCACACAGCTTGTCTCTATATCCCTGCAATAGCCAATGAACTCTGTTGATCATTTTTTTTTCTGAGAATCTCTTAGAAGGTAGATACTAACAAAGCTCTAAATTAATGCATGCAGTATTAATATCTATTCAGTCTGCTTGTCATTTGAAAAGATATTTCTTAGTGTAGGTGGTTACTGGTGAGTATGGTCCATAATTTCTTACATATTACTTTGGATGGAGGCCTGGGAATGCTATCAGGTTGTGTATAAAATTTAAATTTCTAGCTGTGGTCCTGTCTTTTAGTGCCATCATTTAGCTGAGTGTGATAGTACAATCTAAGAAAACAGTAAGCAATCATTCCATTTACCCCTGGAAACAATTGTAGATGTTTTGTTGCAATTTCTAACCAGTGCTTTATTATAATCTATCTATACTGTGTTGGGGGTTTCGCATAATGGTTAAGGTCTGATTCTAACCTTTGAAGGGAAATTGGCTAAACTTAAGATGATTTGCAAGGACAGTTAGCCTAGTACTTGCCTGTATGATGACCTGTATTTTGATTGGTTTTCATGAGTTCTGTTTCATGTTGTCTGCATAGCTTATGTCACAATATGTCCTAGAATGAGCCATACTTGACATAGTAGACCTACCCATTCAAAAAAGCATTCCTAAACAAATACATTTACTGTTTCCTATAGATACTTTTTATACCTCATGAAATGCAGAATGTTTGACAGAGACTATGTATCTGTTAATTGCTTGAATCAAGAGATCAGATAAAAATAAGGTTAGAGAGGAAAAGTAATCTATGCTGGCAAAATAAGAAAGAGTTATGAGCCTGTTGCAGAACAACTTCTGAATCACAAACCTATGAACTTAACATTATTTAACAATCTGATGAATTTATTTTCTAATGTTTTTCAGCTACTCACCTACAGCTGATATCTATAAAACAGCTGTGCATTTGTGATTTATCTGTTCTGATGACTATCTTTTACTTTTCAGCATGGAAATAATTTTTAGACCATACTGAGAACACTTTCAGACTCCTTTATCAGTCATTTTACATGAATGAAAGAAGGATTTATTAAAAAAATCTTTAACAGTTTTTAAAATATATCAGCTAATGTTCTATGTTTGTTAATATGTGTTTTAATTTTCATAAATAGTGGTATTTAAGACCATCGACTTAATCTACTCCCTCATCAGCTCAGAACACTGCTTGTTTGGCCTGCCACATCATATATCACCTGAAATCTGTAACGGTGAAAATCATAGCTCCGAGACTTGTGGAGCAAAAGGTGTTGAAAATAACATTTATCAGTTTTTTTTTTTTTTTTTTTGTGGAAAGCTTAATTTCCCACCACAGTCAGGTTGATTTGAAATTTTTTAAAACTCTTTCACCATAAATTAAATTACTTGCAAAATAAAATGTATTCAGTTCTTGTTAAACATTGCCTCCATGCTGCCTGCTTTCTGTATGCCAGATATATCCATACCACTGAGCTACAATGAGCAACTCTCACAATGACAACTTCCTGTTTATTCAGCCAAGTGTTGCTGTTTCTGCAGTGTTAGTGTTGGCTTTCTCAGGCTGGCACACACAAGATATACTATACACTTTTACTCATCTGCAGACAGTAAGCTGTCACACTTGGTTCTTAAAAGATTAATGCCTTTTTACAGTACCAGGCTTTGAGGCTAAACCTGAATTTTAAACACCAACAGGCTATAAATATTAAGGGGGTTTGTATATCTCTCATTTATCTGGACATACTTCAAATAGTTTGGTGCAGTCTAGCTGAGTGTGAATGAAAATAATTTCTCGAACAAGAGTAATACATCTTTTTAAGCACCGTGCCTTCTTATTGAGACATATGCTTGCTACATTTAGATAACTTTTTTTCATCTATAAATGTTTCTTTTCTTCAATTTCATGAGTAACATGCTGAAACATTATAAATAATATGCTAAGATAAATTATTTTAGTTTACTTTCTCCATAAAATAACACAAACACACAAATATTATGGAGTAATGCTGAATTTCACAAACACAGACTTATTACTTGAAAAATATAGATAATTATGTACTTGAAAACATAATTTGGACTTTTTTATGACCCTTATCATATTGCTTTTGATAAGGTCTCTGATCACACTCTGTAGTCATTTGTAATTCCTGCATATTGTTGTCAGTTAAATGAATGTGCTAATTAAGAGAGCTGGAAGATAGCTATCTTTCAGAATATTTTTTCAGCCATGTCGCCTACTGACATCTGCTATCTAGAGCACCCTTCCCAGCAGTCCAGTGGCTCCTTTTCTATGCAAGAGCTCATTGTGAAGGGGGATTCAGTCCCCTCTCACATTGTGAGGTAAGGATTCTGACTTACTAATTAAGTCCTCATTTGGCATGTGGCATGCAGGGGCCTCAATGGCAGAAACCCCCAACCCTACCCACATAGGAAGCCTTTCCCCTTCAAACTGTCAACTAATCCCTGTAGCATTTCCCCTACTCTCCACTAGTTTTTTGTTGCAGAATGACATAGAAGACCCCACCCCTAAGAGAGTTATGCTGAAGCTACTCATTGTCCCCCAACACACACAAACACACTAGGTTTGTTCTTTGCCCAGGTGCTAATGTTCCACAGGGAAACACAGGTGTAGTTTATACCCCAGTCTCCAAAAGCAATTGTTCTAAGTTTGCTTGCCTGAACTACATTTATTTATTGACATTTGATAACTGAGAAAGTCTGACAGGGTATAAGCCCATTTTCTGTGAAGGCACAGGGAGAAAAGCTCCAAATTATTACAAAACATTTTCAGAACAATAATTTTACAATCTTCAAAAATAAAATTAAAAGCAAACCAAAAATTGATACATTGATATTTTTATGCAAATCCTGTATATTAGTTAGCCCTTTATTGTCTGAAGCATCCCATCTATCATTCATTTTGCTGCTTATTTTTCTTTTAAAGTAAATATATATTTGCACAATAATCCATGACTGGGTTTGGGTAATGCTTGGTTTACCAATGGCTGGTGTGGTTTTATCACAGGGTGAAGTCCAAGAGATCAAACAAAAATGTTAGACATATGTAAAGAAGCATTACCTGCACCTGGAAGTAGATTCTTGCCATTGTATAATGTCGGTATTAAAAATAATAATAAATTACTTAGTTTTTGAAAAAAAAGTATTGTATTTTGGAACTTATTTTCCAGTGAAGCTTTTGTTCGGTGTCTTGAACAGCTGTGAGCATCTTTTTAATAAGTTATACACATGCATATGGGTGTGCAGTACTCTTTTTTTTCCCCTAATGTGTTTTACTTGCACAAAGCTTTAACTTTGCTGTCACGTAACACAGGTTTAGACAAAGTAGAATGTTAAGCCACAAGGCAAGTTATAGTGTTTGTGCTTCAATTTTTTTAAGTAAATAAATTCTGTTACATGGCTAGTGTATCCACAGACCTAGCTTAGTGACAAATAGGAAGTAGCAGGCTGTTGGCAGCTGAAGTGATTTGTTTACAGTTACTCTTTCTTGCTCATCTGGCCTTTTTTTTCTTGCTCACCATTTAACTTTAACAGATGTAGGGACACAGAGAAAGTTATACTGTTCGTGCATCATGTGGGTCTGCTGAATGCATGACTAAATTGCATCAGAAAAAAACATTCCTTCCATTTGCAAAGTAGATTTATTTGTGTTCATTGAAGGAAGTATGTTTTAATGGTCGGTTCAGTATAAATTTCTTTTATGTTTGCAACTCTGCAATTACAGAGTACCGTACACTTGCATTTTGTAAATGGAATGTTTGATTTGCAACAGCCATACTTTTTGCTGTGTCCCGTCAGACTGCACATTTTTGAATAATTAGCTTTCATCATATACTAAGTGCCATCACCTGTCTCACAGTAAGATATGCATCTCACCTACTGGATGACTTGATGAGTCTGCTTAAACAATTTTGAGTTCTTTAACACTCTCATGATTCTGACGTGATCACCATGAACACAACATTTCATGTGTAGGTATGTCAGGTTAGTCTACATTGCAGTCTGCCATAAATGGTATGGGTTTCATTACATTGTTTGTCAAGAATACCTGATATATTACATTATTTTTCTAAGGCCCTCTGATACAGGGATGGGAGAAGAGACAATCTTCCTAACTAGTTTTAATTTTACCTGTGCAGCTTTTATCATCCAGACTGAGTTGAAGTCCTTTAGGACATAGGCAGACAAAACTCCCAATCGTGTTGTGACAGATGTGTTGGCAATCATTTTCTCCTGAGGCACATTCATTAACATCTGGAATATGAACAAAGAGCAGGGTTGAAAACATCTTGAGGAAATCCTAGGCCATCAACAGAACTCACAAAGGGGACCCCGGGGATAAGAAATGCCTTAGCAATGTATACCAATCCCAGATCAAAGGAAAAGAGTGAAATGAGGGAATAAATAACTTTCAGACAAGAAAGATAAAAAAAATACATGCAACCTGTCACTTAAAAGGGTTTAAATCATTTATACATGAGGAAACATCTTTTAGAATGTATGTTAAGGATGCTTGCAGACTTCAGTGATTTTTAAAGCACATAGGTTCTGTACTATTCAACCCTGAGATTTCAGCATAAAAAGGCCACCAATATCAAATTTGCATATGAATTTTCTGCTGTAAATTAAAAATGCAATAAATAAGTATACAGCAATTAGCTGACTGTGATACAGCAAATGCATAATATTTATGTTATATGATATCTTAAGGAGACCCTTTCAATAAATAATATATCCATGTGTATTTACATATACAAACATACATACACACATATATATGCATTTTATTTATACACTGACAGATGCAGCATATAGTACCTCATTACATTATACAGATGTTTGTTATAGTTTACTATAATTTATTAAGGTCGATCCAGTATAAAAATAGCATGCCATTTTTGAAATTTTCCAGTAAGCATTCAGTTGTTAAAGTAGAAATGTTTGACACTGTAGGCTGGATTCATAAGGAATATCAGAAAGCATACTTTATGTGTATGTTTAGTGAGAACTTTCTGAGTGAAAAGATAGCACAAGTACTATGGAAGGACTTTTCTTGAATTCAGAAACTGTATACAATATGTACACATAATGTACACTTTATGGTAACTGTTATATATTTGGGCGTGTATGTTTTTCTTTGACAGTAAAACCAACATGTCACTGTAGGCTCACACATCCATCGCCTAGCAAGTGGAAGATGAACATTTGCACCAAGCCTTATATAGTTGGCTTCCCTTTTTTGATAGTGCAACTGAAGAAGAAAATTCAGGCATCACTTATTTCTAGATCTAAGAAAAGCTTCTGGTTGTTTCTTAATAGTGTTAGCTCTGCTGTTTACATTGTTTTAAAACTTACATTTTTTATTTCCTTTGCTAAAGATAATTTCTTGTTAACAAAAGAAAAACGGCAAAGATTTGCATTTGAATTCATATCCCTCTCTGTAATTTAACTGTCCAACTTTTGGAATGTAATACCATTTTTTGCAATGATTTTAAAACAAAACAGGACACTACTGATTAACTGTCAGATTCAAGCTAAGCATGTTTCACATTTTGTAACATGCTTAACAGACTCAGTATCTGTGCTGAGCTTTGACTAAAGATGAAAGAGGTTCACCTGTACATCTGATGACCTAAAATAAAAAACAGATGAGGGAAGTCAATATGGCTGTTCAGCGAAAATTAGTAAATACGAGAGGCAGACTTATTTCTGTTTCAGAAGGTAAAATTGACCCCGCATTATAGGAATGATTCCTTGCAGATGCCAGGAAGCACCTAGTACAAAAGTAAATGATGAGTTGTACAGCTGTACTATGTCACTACACATTCGATAGTCCCTAAAAGAATAAAACTAAAATATCTTTCCTTGTGACACCAACCTATCTGATTCCTTTCAGAGAGGGGCCATAGATGAGTAGCCTCAGAGTTTATGATGCCATTGTGGTAATCTGCAGAGTGATTCAGGATGTTTCGTTGATGACAAGGCCTAAAGATGAAGGAGGGATGAATGTGTAAATAGAATGTTGAAACAAAAATATGTGGGTATTTCTGAATACTTGTGTCAACTATTTCTGTAGAGATAATGAGGAAAACGTATGTAGGACTTTCTTTTACATTTTGCATCTTTAATGTTGTAGCAGGGTGGTGTCATGTTAAATTCAGATCAGGGTCATTTGTAAGGATATCACTTGAAACCATGCATTTTTGTTTAGTAAGTGCTGCATGTGGTACAATGTCTAAATAACATTTTCTTATTTCTGCAAATACCCAGAGGTTAATGTTGCCAAAAGTATTCTGCAACACACACACACACACACACACACACACACACACACACACACACACACACACACACACACACACACATATATATATATATATATATATATCCACATGCATGCACAGGAGTACAAATATGCATGAATGGTAACAGATAAGTAATGTGCAAGATTGCTTGCAGTGGTAAATATCTGACTTGTGCTTTACATCAAAGAGCAGTAACTGAAAGGCAATTAATTAATATTTGTTTAATGAGAAAGTCTGACTGGACAGTGGTACTCATTTTCAGTGGAGGCACAGGGAGAAAAGCTTCACAGGTATAATTACAATGAGAAAATGCACATGACACCAGACTTACAATATAATATATAAAAACAAATTATTAAGTCAGAAATCAAATTACAAATATATAGGTCATAATATGAGTACAGCACAATATATAGAAATAATATTATTAAGGCAGAGAACAGGTTGTTATGTTATATAAGAAATACAGGTTCGTTAACTTGCAGGAGAATGTTATGTTATTTGGATACAGAGTATTGGAATTAAACACTCCTTTCAGCAGAGGCCATGGAGAAAAACTTCAAATGAATAAATTGTTATTGAGACATTCATATGCATATTAAGTAAAACCGCAGTTATAGAGATGCACAGAAAACAAATATCAGAAATGTACAATAGGTTTATCATGTTAAGCTTAAGCAAGAGGAAGTTACTATGTATTTAAGAATCAGATTTTGGATTCAAGAAGTAGGTCTATTATAATTAGAGACAGTTAAAGAAGGACACATGGAAGTGAGAGGTAGGTAAGACAGTGTGACTATTATGGATGAAAGGAGAGAGCAGAAAAAAGGAGAGGCCTGTTACAATATTTGATACTTCTCAAGGAGATAAGCAGGGAAAGGATAAGACATGGGTAATTTAGAGGCATAAGGATATTAGCCTGGTGTGCTGTAAGAGCAGAGTCAAGAGTTTGATAGGAATTCTTTTAACAGTGACTTAAATGAATGAATGTGACATATCAACCTGATTGATGAATGGACTGAGTTCCAGGTTTTGGCTGCATAGTTAGAACACTGTCTAATTATTTTTTGAGGTTTGTAAATAACAAGTAGATTTTTATTGGTAGATCAAAGGGGATGATTGCAGAGGTACTGGTGAACAGTACAAATAGGGCAGAAGGACAGATTATATATTATTTTATGACTTAAAGACAAGCTGACTGTAACTAAAATGATGAGGTAGTTCTAGAAACTAGTTTAATGTTTTAAGTACAGATCAGTGATGTGTTTGATAGGATTTATTGTAACATTGTTACAGCTTGTATTTTAGAGAGACCCTGAAGATTTATCAGGATGGGAGAACCATAAAGAACTGAGGCCAATAGATGCAGAGTTGCTGGAGTTACTTTGGTGACACTAAGAAGGAATTTCTTTGCTGAATACAGCATCGATAGTTCTTGCTGATTTTTTTATACTGTTCTATATGTGTCCATTATCACCACTATTAGCTTTGCAGGGGGAAGCGACATCAATTTCAATATTATTTAAGGAAGACATTTTTAAATTACTTTCATGGGTATATGATTTGGGGAGAATCGAAGCAGTTTTTTTTTTTTTTTTTTGCTTAAGCAAAGTTGGTTGTTATGGAGCTGGCATTCTACGGAGTCAATATTGTCTTGTGTTGTCATTTATGCTACTCCAGTTATTGTTTTTTCAACTATTTGAATGTACATGAGGTTATAATATACATGTCCACACTATCACTTTAATGGCAGATAACATGGTACTTTTTAGCTTTTTGCCAGAACATGCAGGTTAACACATGATTCTCCTAGAGATTATGTTTCTTCCCAGCTGCTAGGCCTATACAACTAAGTTCCATCTTTACAGCTTTTAAACTAAGGTATTATTCCATTTGCTACAAGGTTCAATGAGCAACCAAGAAGTCTTTTTGAATAGTACCCTCCCTCCAACTTCGGAAACTTAGTCATTTTAAAGATATGAATAGATGTCATAACAAGAAAACAAAAAGTAGGAAAAAAGAAAGGACATTAACCAGTCATCTTGAAGGTAACAGAGAGGTAATGCTATGAAAGTTTTGAGGCTGAGGCATCCTGGATCATAGTAAGATTTGGAAGGAATTGTATTATATCAGTTAAACTGCATGTTTGTAAAATGAGACATTCAAAATTGTACCTTCCATAGCATACTACCTGTAGAGCATACTCACAGGGAAATACTTTTCTTCAACAGTTTCAAGGGAGGTTCCAAAACAATTGCCCTGGAGTATACGTCAGAGCATGCAAATGTGTTTAGCCAGCAATATTTGCTGGTTATGTTATCTATGTCAGGCTACACTATCAGTTTAGCCAAATATGTACCTTTTATTCATAACAACATGACAGTTCAGCAGAAATAATGCTTCTACTTCAGCATCTCAAACCCACCTGACTATAGCCTAGAAATTGCAATGTATTACAAGGTGTGTGCATTCTTAAAGAGGCAACACCATACAGTAGTCTTAAAATGGAATGGCTGTTTTACATATACATCGTTTATACAAACATTCTTGAAGTTGTATTGTACTTATCATCATATCTCTTTCCTTTTAGAGAAAAATCTAATTTTTGAAATTACAAAGTATGATGGTAGACAACTGATGCAATGCACATTTAACACTTTGGACTAATCTTGCAAAATCAGTTATGACATATGAACAATGTAATTATTTACAAAACATTAAGTGCCCCAATAACTCTATTACAGCTCGGGAAAATCTCTGGGATACAAATCGCATGAACACTCTTCATTACTTGAAGACTAATTTGACCTGCAATTGGAAAAGGATTAAGAAGCTGCAGAAGAAAAAGTCTGAGATATACTTTGCTAAGAAGTATTAGACCTATTACAGTCAGCAGACAAAACAAAGTCAACAGGATGAAGAAGAGGAACAGTCACACTCGGTTGTGCTGGTTGGGCAGCACACAGCCAGTTACTGCAAAATCTTGAGTTGGAACTTCTACTCTCATTTCAAATGTTTAGTTGAAAAGCTCTTTTATCAGTGTAGATTTGTTGGACATTGATCTAATTATTCTTGTCTCAGACTGGTTTGAATGGTTCTCTGTAATACTTCGTTCAGATAGACACTCATCAGGAACCAAATGGATAAGCTGTCTAGTTTACTGAAATATAGCACCATCTTCAGTTTACTTCATGTAGGAAAGTGATTCAGTAATTTGCTGCACTGCCACACCCGTTGTGTTTCACTTTTTCTCTTTCTCTAACATTAAGTGGGAAGCTTGACTTGGTTATAGGCAGGTAGTTGGTGTGTAAAATGATGTTGATCATAAAATGCTTTGTATGAAGCTTTTGGCCTTTTGGTCATTTTGTTTAACTGTGTTATATGTAAGACTTTTATGCCTAAATGTTGATGTTATAAGTGGTATATCAGTTCATGTTTGCCTTCCAAGAATTACCTGTGAAGGGATTACTCCAGTGGCAGAAGGTGGCATAGCACGATATGCCATGAGACCTCTGAGAGTACATATATCTCGGAGTATATATTGTCTTAGTACTTTTGTCTTTTTGAGCTACTCTCTCATCTTTACTATTTGAATGCAGATAGTGAGGACATGATGTAGCATGCGTGAAATTATAGCTGTAACCTCATCTATAAGTATACCACACCATGAAAACATAGTCTTGAATCTGGTTATTAATTGTTGGCTAGTTGTGGTTGATACACTGTCAAAAATGTTTTAGGTCCATTGACTTGGCCATCCGTTTCATACATGTTGGATAACATCTTGCAATGCTGGCTCATTTAAGCTTCTGTACTTCTTTAGTAGTTACATGTCTTGCCGTTAGCATGCTTTGCACATTGGTCTTAATGTTTTCTTCAGTATTTGTCAAGGGTTGGTCACATATAGGATTTTGAGACAACACATCTGCAATAACTAGTTGTTTTTCAGGCACATTTACTGCTCTGGATTTGAACCTTCTTAGTGTCATTAACTGTATTTGTCACCATGATGGCAGTTTGTCTAACGTGCATGAATTGATTAGTGGAACTAGGTGTTTGTCGTCTGTTTGGAGTTGGAAACTCTTGAGCCCTAAAAGGAATCTAGAGAATCTTTCACATGTCCACACACTTACAAGGGACTCTTTTTCAATCTGCAGATATATCTGTTCAGTAATGGTTAGCATTCTGGAGCAATAGACAACAGGATGCAATGTCTTTTTATTCAGGCGGAGTAGTGCTGCACCTGGACCATAGCTACATGCTTCTTTACTCCCATTGCTGCTTTAGTGACATCACAGCATGCTAGCACTGGAACTGTTGTCTGTTTAGTGACATCATAGCATGCTAGCACTAGAGCTGTTGCCTGTTTAGCTGTTTAGTGATATCATAGCATGCTGACACTGTAACTGTTGTCTGTTTAGTGGCATCATAGCATGCTAGCACTGAAGCTGTTGTCTGTTTAGTGACATCACAGCATGCTAGCACTGGAGCTATAGTCAGCATTTCTTTTACGTTGCTGAAGGGTTCGGTTTGACTATGTACCCAGGATTATCTTGCATTCTTCTTTAACACACCTGTTCAAGAACAAAGACTTGTTAAAAGGTCTGGTATGAATTTGCCCATATAGTTAATTGTATCTAGGGATTGTCTTAATTCAGTTACATGGGATGGATCTTGTAACTTATCTATTGGTCTGACTTTGCCTGTAGAGAAAAGACCATTTAAGGGATATTAATAAGGGTAAGGAGGAGAGCGCAGTAGCTTCACATTTTTTGGAGTATAATAATGGTACTCCCCATGTATTACAGGCTACTGTTTTAGAACAAATTAAAGATCAGGATAGAAATTATAGTAATATTAAAAGAAAGCTTTGGAAAAAAGAATCTTTTTTTATTTTGAAGTTTAACACTCTAATGCCGGGGGGGGGGGGGGGGGGCTTAATAAAGAATGTCATTAGAAATGTTTCCTCTTAGTGTCTTTTATTGTTTTTAATTTGATAATGAGTTTAATTGATGTGTGTATTTAAGGGGAGTCTGGGAAAGGAAAGGTATACTCTGTAAAGGCTTAACAGCCGAGGTGCTAGAGAAGTGTGTTTTGTTGACTTTCATATCTGTTTGTTATTTTAAATAAATTGTGAAAAAGTGTGAACACTGACCAGTTCTTTTCTTTTTTTGTGGTGGATAATTCATACTTGCTACGTGTTGTGCAATTATCTTGCTTTCTTCTTTAACACATCTGTTCAAGAACAAAGAATTGTCAAAAGGTCTGGTATGAATTTGTCCATATAGTTAATTGTGTCTAGGGGTTGTCTTAATTCAGTCACATGGGATAGAGCTTGTAACTTGTCTATTGTTCTGACTTTGCCTGTATCTGGTTGGATTCCACTGGCATTTATACTGTGACCAAAGTACTGAAGATCTGTTCACTAAAGCAGAATTTGTCTTGGCTTAGCTTTAAGCCACAGTTTTTGATATTCTGCAGCACTGCCTGTAAACTTGAATGGTGCATCTCTTTGTCTGGACCAAAAAACAGAATGTCATCTATAATTACAGCACTAACCAGGCCCTTAAGTTAGTCATTTTACACTGAAAGATTGCAGATGCTAAGATTATGCCAAATGGAGGCATTTAAAGCAGAATGTTCCTATAGGAGTAATGAAGGATGTCAGTTTTTCACTCTCTATCTAAAGGTATTTCCCAGAATCCACTGGAAGCATCAAGCATGGAAAACACTTCAGTAAAGCTGAACCTTTCATGAACCACTGATTTACTCACCATTTTTAAATCAACATATATTCACACAAAACCATCCTTCTTAATTACTGGGGCCATGGAAGTATACTATTCAACAGTTTCAATTGTACTTTCAGTTATACAGTGATTTTCCATTTGTTTAACTTCAGCCTCTTTTCTGGAGAATACAGGGAAATGGCACTATCTTGTTGTAGTCAAGACATATGGAACAATATTCAGTTTAACTAAATTGTTTCTGGTTTACAATGATGTGGGACAACTTCAACAGACACATAGTTTCATAGTTTCATAGTAGTGTACTAGGCTATCTGCCCGGGGGCATTTACAAGCCTAGCCAACAGTGATGTGGCTTTACGCCACCCCATACTATGTAGTTGCGCCTCTCTAGTAGTGACACATGTGGAACCCCATTATTTAGTAAACTATACCTCTGTCTAGTAGTGACACTGAGGTCACTCCCGGGGTAAACTTGCGATCTCCCATCCATGCATCGAGATTTTTCTTGAACAGTGCCAATGAAGGGCTCTGTCTCACGTGGACTGGGATTTTGTTCCAGAGTATTGGTAACCTCTGTGTTATGAATCTATCCCTCCAGCATGTCCTATTCATATTTGTGCAGAGGTTGAAATCTTTAGCTCGTGTGGTTCTGGTGGATTTGGATTTTTTGAGATGGAGCATGTCCATCAATTCCTGGTTGGACATGGCCCTGTATGTTAGGCACAAATCACCTCTGAGCAGGCGGTATGCTACTGAATAGAGCTGGAGTTTCTTTAATCTAGCTGGATAAGGCACATGTTTTAGACCTATGATCCTCTTGGTGAGGTACTTCTGGGGTCTTTCCAGTTGCTGCATGTGCCGGGTGAGATACATCCCAAATGGAGCATTATATTCGATCATGGGCCTGATGAGGGAGGAATACAGAGGTACAATGACCTCCTTTGATCTGGATGAGAATCCCTTCATGATGAGATGGGCTAGGTAGAAAGTCTTTCTGACCACTTTGGCAACATGGTTGTCAAAGGATAGGTCACTATCGACTTGAGTCCCCAGGTCTCTGATTACATCTTCTGTATTCAGTGGGTTATTGTCTACGTGATAGTTTGTGGGTACTTTGTTTTTCCCAAAGGGGATGACTATACATTTTTGGCGTTAAGTTTGAGGCCATGATTCCGCACCAGTTGTCCGCTTCAGTGAGCGCTTTCTGTAGGATGTGTGTGTCAGCAGGTGAATCCACTATGACGCACGCTTTGCAGACATCTGCAAAATTTGTCAGCCATAATCCTTCCATGTTTGCTTTCACATCTGAAAATAAATGCCGAATAGGAGTGGACCCAAGACTGATTCTGTGGGACACCACTTGTGACGGGTTTTGAGTCTGACATGGCTCCAGCAATTTTAACCTTATGGGTTCTGTTTTTAGCCAATTTGCTACCCATCTTGTGACATATGGATTTACATTTAGGCTGCTGAGCTTGTCGATGATGCCAGAGTGTGGTATTGTGTCAAAGGCCTTAGCCAAGTCCAAATAGGCAGTGTGGACAGCCTTGCCCTCATCGATGGCACTAGTGACTGTCTCAAAGAAGTCAACCAGGTTTAAGAGGCAGGATCTGCCTTTACAAAACCGAACTGTGTGGGATCAAGGGTCTGCAGATCACCAATGTCGCCATTTATGAGTTCCATGATGATCCTTTCCATAGCCTTACAGATCAGGCTGGTCAAACTTATGGGGCGGTAGTTACCTGGGTCAGTTGAATTTCCCCCTTTGTGGAGTGGGACCACTGTTGCTGTGCGCCAGTGTTCAGGTACATATCCTGTAGTGAGGCTAAGATTGAATAAAGTTCTTAGGGGGTTTAGTTCATCTTGAGTTCACGTAACACGCAACCGGGGATACCATCGGGTCCCATAGATGCTGTGTTTTTTGCCTTGTTGAGTGCTGATTTCACCTGTGTGTCTGTGATTACAGGTAGGTTACATTCAGCAGGGATAGTTACTTCATCTTTAGGGGGTGAGGGGGGAGGAGAATTTTCCACTAAACCTATCTGCCACTATATTGGCAATGTCAGTAGGGTCAGTGAATTTTGTGTTATTGTGTACCAGCTCAGAGCATATCTGAGAATTTCCTCCCAAGGTTCTGACATAATTGAAGAAGGCTTTATGATTGTCTTTGGTATCCTTGGCAATCTTTTTCTCAAAGTTTGCTTTAGATGTTTTTATGAGAGAGCGTAGTTTTACTTGTGCTGATCAGGGAAGCCTTTCCCTTGTGGGATTTGGCTCTGTCCTGCAGCAGCTTCCTTCTTTGTTGTACAGTTTGTTTATAGCGGGGTCCACCAAACCGGCGTTTTCCCTTGGTGGAGAGGGTCTTGGTTTTGGTTGGGATTGCCTGATCCATGCATTCCTGGAGATGTCCATAGAAGGCTTTTGTGAAGGATTCAGCATTTTGGGATGTGGTTTCCATTGACCCAGTAGGCTTAAAGGATATCATCTCCGACTTAAGCAGCGCAAAGTCAGCTTTTGAGGAGCTCTTCTCTGTAGTCTTTTGTTCTGGGGTGGGGGTGGGATATGTACATCCAACGTGATCAGTTTATGATCAGATCTTACTAGTGAAGGGTTTATATCCGTGCGGAGCATTTGGACCCCATGTTTGTGATAATCAGGTCAAGTATATTATCTCTCCTCGTAGGAGAGGTGACCAGTTGCTCCATAGCATTTGAGTTTATGAATTCCAGGAATCTTTGGGCCAGGGTGTTAGGGCTAGAATAGTGGGCCCAGTCTATGGTGTGGTAATTGAAGTCACCCAATATGATGGAGTTTGGTGTGACATTCATATCCTCCAGTGTTTTCAGGAATGCTTGATGGGATTCCTGGGACTGGGAGGGTGTTCTATAACATGCGACCAGTTGTATGGCAGTTTTACCTATGGTGAGTAAAACTTGTATGGTTTCTGATGCTTCATGAGCAGCCACCAATCGAGAGGTGTAGGTGTCTTTATGAAAATGGACACTCCCTCCTTTGTGGTTCGGCCTGGAACTTGAGGCGAAATGCATGATATGAGGTATAGCCTGGTAGTGCTGGAGTACTCTCAGGAGCCTTGAACCAGGTTTCAGTTACTGCACAGACATCGATGTTCTCCATACTGAGAAGTGCTTGAGTGCCTGCATCTTGAGATTTAGACTTCTGGCGTTGAGCAGCATTACCCTTAATTTTTTCCATTTTTGTTTTTATGGCGGTTGATTTGTCCTTTGAGCATTGCCTAAAAAGGCACTATGGGGTGGCAAGAGCCTTGGCCAGTATCCGGAAGCCCAGTGGTGACAGGTGCAAGCCATCCCTCATGGCAACGTGGCTTGTCCAGCATATCATCCCAGGCTGACAGACATTGGATCCCCCTAGAATGACACCAGTGATTAAGCCAATTGTTAAAACTGATCATTTTGTCTTTGTACTGAGGCATCATTCTTGGAAGGCAGGATGCTGCTCAGGGTCAGGGTCATACCAGTCTGGGCTACATAATCAGAGAGCTCCTCAATGTCTCTTTTCATGTAGTCCAGGGAGGTACGTCTCAGGTCATTCACACCAGCATGGACAATGACTGAATCATATTGGTACTTGCTTTGGAGTGACCTGAGTGCGTGTGTAATGTGGCGGATCCTAGCCCCGATAGGCAGCTCACCGTTACCCTCTCCTTATTCAGCCTGGTAAGTGGAACATCGGTGTGTCTGACTATAGAGTCACCTATTACTAATGTCTCTGGCATAGTATTTTGCCTTAGGGGCTGTGAATGTGTGACACACCTGTTGCTTGAGGTATGTGTTGTAGGTGTTGTGTTTTGTGGGGTGTATTTCTGGGTGTCTGCTTTGGAGGCCTCTGTTGTTTTGGTAAGTTTTTACAAGAGCCTCCAGTATGTCTTTGTGTTTTATGTGTTTGGTTTGCATTGGTGGTGGTTATATGTGTGACTGGTTTTGCTTTGGGTGTGGGTACCATCTCTTCCTGACTGGTCTTGCCAGTCCTGAGTTGAGAGAGTTCAGCCTCCAGTCTGGCTATATAGTTGCATCTCTCACAAGTATATGTGTTAGTAGGAAGGAGGAGAGGGTTGTCTGTGTACATGAGACAATTGTAACATTGTCTTAAGATTCCCAGATTAACCAGCTGAACAAGAGAGGATGCTAGTGGTCTACCACTCGACATACTAGAATATTTTAAGGAGTGTTGTGCCTTTAAGGGAAGTGGATATTCACAGGGGTAGTGGATACCTGTAGTGCTTACTTTAGGGTAAGAGTGCTTGGTTTTTTTATGAGTGCTTGCTAGGGATAGAAGTTTCGAAAAACAAGTGCTGATATATACAGCTAGATAGACTGAATAGAGTTTCTAAGGGAAAATTTGAAGAGCAGACTTGGCGGAGCCAAAAAGTTAAAACCTGTATAGAATAGTTTACACCTGTATAACCGCTGCTTAGGTGCACGACCGCTAAAAGCAAAACGCCCTGAGGCGGATTTTTATACAGGGAACTTGAAAAGAGCTGGAAATGGTCCAAGGCAACCAATGAATTACAGCTCAAGTGCTGAGATCACTTCTCCCAGGGACAGATAGGCTGCTCAAGGCTCCCCACTCCCACTGGTGAGCTCAGAAACTTCCTTCTATCCAAGTAAGGCAATGGCCAACACAGGAACTACACACAGCCCAGAATACAGCAAAGCCTGTATACTGGTCTTAACTAGTCGAGCAAAGGCGGAAAACAAGGAGTATTTTTTTTTTGATTTTGTTTTTTTAGAGAAGAACACAGAAATGCAGTCAGGCAAACAGTAAAAACGATTAACACAGGCTAGCACACTTTAGTGAGCAGCCTCAGTAATTAAATTATCAAAAACAGTAATATTCACCAGAGTCGACCAAAATACTACTTTTAAGTGCAGATACTTTAGAATACAGCAGCAAAGCAAAAAAACAGTTGTATCTTATTAAATGAAAGCCAGAGAGGACAATGCAGATAAAATAAGCAAAAAAGTACTTAAATCAGGAAAGTGGTCGCTTCTTTCAGTTCTCTGTAGCCAGGACCCCTCTGCAGGACCACGTGGAGCTCTGCTTGGGTATATAGCCAAAAAACGCCCTGAGGCGGATTTTATACAGGAACTTGAAAAGAGCTGGAAATGGTCCAAGGCAACCAATGAATTACAGCTCAAGTGCTGAGATCACTTCCCCAGGGACAGATAGGCTGCTCAAGGCTCCCCACTCCCACTGGTGAGCTCAGAAACTTCCTTCTATCCAAGTAAGGCAATGGCCAACACAGGAACTACACACAGCCCAGAATACAGCAAAGCCTGTATACTGGTCTTAACTAGTCGAGCAAAGGCGGGAAAACAAGGAGTATTTTTTTTGTTTTTGTTTTTAGAGAAGAACACAGAAATGCAGTCAGGCAAACAGTAAAACGATTAACACAGGCTAGCACACTTTAGTGAGCAGCCTCAGTAATTAAATTATCAAAAACAGTAATATTCACCAGAGTCGACCAAAATACTACTTTTAAGTGCAGATACTTTAGAATACAGCAGCAAAGCAAAAAAAAAGTTGTATCTTATTAAATGAAAGCCAGAGAGGACAATGCAGATAAAATAAGCAAAAAGTACTTAAATCAGGAAAGTGGTCGCTTCTTTCAGTTCTCTGTAGCCAGGACCCCTCTGCAGGACCACGTGGAGCTCTGCTTGGGTATATAGCCAAAAACGCCCTGAGGCGGATTTTTATACAGGAACTTGAAAAGAGCTGGAAATGGTCCAAGGCAACCAATGAATTACAGCTCAAGTGCTGAGATCACTTCCCCAGGGACAGATAGGCTGCTCAAGGCTCCCCACTCCCACTGGTGAGCTCAGAAACTTCCTTCTATCCAAGTAAGGCAATGGCCAACACAGGAACTACACACAGCCCAGAATACAGCAAAGCCTGTATACTGGTCTTAACTAGTCGAAAGCAAAGGCGGAAAACAAGGAGTATTTTTTTTTTTGTTTTGTTTTTTAGAGAAGAACACAGAAATGCAGTCAGGCAAACAGTAAAAACGATTAACACAGGCTAGCACACTTTAGTGAGCAGCCTCAGTAATTAAATTATCAAAAAAACAGTAATATTCTACCAGAGTCGTCCAAAATACTACTTTTAAGTGCAGATACTTTAGAATACAGCAGCAAAGCAAAAAAACAGTTGTATCTTATTAAATGAAAGCCAGAGAGGACAATGCAGATAAAATAAGCAAAAAAGTACTTAAATCAGGAAAGTGGTCGCTTCTTTCAGTTCTCTGTAGCCAGGACCCCTCTGCAGGACCACGTGGAGCTCTGCTTGGGTATATAGCCAAAAAACACGCCCTGAGGCGGATTTTTATACAGGGAACTTGAAAAGAGCTGGAAATGGTCCAAGGCAACCAATGAATTACAGCTCAAGTGCTGAGATCACTTCCCCCAGGGACAGATAGGCTGCTCAAGGCTCCCCACTCCCACTGGTGAGCTCAGAAACTTCCTTCTATCCAAGTAAGGCAATGGCCAACACAGGAACTACACACAGCCCAGAATACAGCAAAGCCTGTATACTGGTCTTAACTAGTCGAGCAAAGGCGGGAAAACAAGGAGTATTTTTTTTTTTTTGTTTTTTTAGAGAAGAACACAGAAATGCAGTCAGGCAAACAGTAAAAACGATTAACACAGGCTAGCACACTTTAGTGAGCAGCCTCAGTAATTAAATTATCAAAAAAACAGTAATATTCGACCAGAGTCGACCAAAATACTACTTTTAAGTGCAGATACTTTAGAATACAGCAGCAAAGCAAAAAAACAGTTGTATCTTATTAAATGAAAGCCAGAGAGGACAATGCAGATAAAATAAGCAAAAAAGTACTTAAATCAGGAAAGTGGTCGCTTCTTTCAGTTCTCTGTAGCCAGGACCCCTCTGCAGGACCACGTGGAGCTCTGCTTGGGTATACATCTAAACTGACTTCATTTATTCTGACAATTAAGCCCTTCTTGAATGCCACAACTTTACCAAGCAGATTAATTATATACAGACCATTCAGCACATAAACCCAAAACTCATACTTGTGCACTTGCAACTCACACATTGCTAGAAATTTACCATTGCACTTGAGTTTACCTGCAAATTTATGAATTCAGCCTTTGCTTCATGCAACTGAAGCTCCTTTGAGAAACTCTTATATATTAAGCACAAAATATTGCACATGATGTTACACATAACATGACATGTTTACACATACCATGCCACTTAATATTGCACATATTACACTTAATATTACATATAACATTACACATATTACACATAGCATTGCATATATTACACATAACATTACATAGGTTCATAGGTTCATAGGTTCATACTAGGCTATCTGCCCTGGGGCAATTATAAGCCTAGCCCGATTCTGTATGGCTTATGCCACCCCTTGATTTGAGTATACTGTGCCCTTTTTAAGGTTTAGTTTACTGTACCTCTGTCTAATAGTGACACGGGAGTAATCCCTGGGACAAACCCTACATCCCCATCCACCTATCGAGATTCTTCTTGAAGAGATTCAGTGAGGTGCTCTGCCTCACATGAACTGGAATTCTATTCCAGAGCGAAGGGAGCCTCTGGGTTATGAACCTGTCCCTCCAGCAAGTTCTATTTATTTCTGTGCTGAGGTTCAAGTCCCTCGAAAGGTGGTTCTAAGGGATTTAGATTTACTGAGGTGGAGCATGTCCATCAATTCTGGATTTGACATAGCTTTGTATGTCAGGCATAGATCGCCTCGAAGTAGACGGTATGCAACTGAATAGAGCTGGAGTTTTTTTTAACCGAGCAGCATATGGCATCTGTTTGAGACCCTTGATCCTCTTGGTGAGATACTTTTGGGGTCTTTCTAATTGCTGCAGGTGTCGGGTAAGGTACATCCCAAAAGGGGCATTGTATTTTATGATGGGCCTGATGAGGGATGAATAAAGGCACGACATTACCTCTCTTGATCTAGATGTGAAACCCTTCATGATGAGGTGGGCTATGTAGAAGGTCTTTCTAACCACTTTGGCAATGTGGTTTTCAAATGAGAGATTGCTATCAACTTGGGTCCCCAGGTCCCTAATAACTTTCTCTGTACTTAATGGGTTTCCAACTATGTGGTAATTTGTGGGCACATTGTTTTTGCCAAAGGGTATGACTATACATTTTTTGGCATTTAGCTTTAAACCATGGCACTGGCACCAGTTATCTGTCTCTGTGAGACCTTTTGAAGGATGTTTGTGTCAGCTGGAGAGTTGATTATGGCACCCAGTTTGCAGTCGCGAACTTGGTGAGCCATAGTCCTCCCACGTTTGCCTGCACCTCGGAAAAGTATATACCGAACAAGAGTGGTCCCAGGACAGAACCCTGTGGGACGCCACTTGTGACCGGTTTCGAGTCTGACATGGCTCCAGCAACTCTCACTCTGTGGGTTCTGTCTTTGAGCCAGTTTGCACCCATCTTGTGACATAGGGGTTTATATTTAAGCTGGATAGCTTATCTATGATGCCCGAGTGGGTATTGTGTCAAATGCCTTTGCAAGGTCCAGATAGGCTGTGTGGACTACCTTCCCTTCATCTATGGCTTTGGTGACTGTTTCGAAGAAGTCAACCAGGTTGAAAAGGCAGGATCTGCCCTTGACAAAGCCAAACTGGGTAGGATCTAGTGTCTGTAGGTCCCCAATGTCTTTGTTTATGAGCTCCATGATGATCCTCTCCATAGCCTTGCAGACTAGGCTAGTCAGGCTTATGGGGTGATAGTTTCCAGGGCCTGTAGAGGCTCCACCTTTGTGGAGTGGGACCACTGTTGCTGTATGCCATTCTGTGGGCACATATCCTGTAGTGAGGCTGAGATTGTATAGCTGTTTTATTTGAGGGATTACTTCCTCTTGGAGTTCATGTAGGACACAACCTGGGACGCCATCTGGTCCCATAGAAGCAGTGTTTTTTGCTTTGGAGAGGGCAGTCTTCACCTGAGCATCAGAGATGTTTGGGAGGCAGCCCTCTGCCGGGATAGATACTTGCTCTTGGGGGTGGAGAAGTTTGCACTGAATCTGTCTGCCAGGATATTGGCGATGTCTGTGGGTTCAGTGTATTTTTGTCATTTAGAATCAACTCAGAACAAGTCTGGGAGTTGCATCCCAGGTTCCTAACATAACTGAAAAAGCCTTATGATTGTCTTTGGTGTCCTGTGCAATTTTTCTCTCTGGCCTTGGAGAATTTTATGAGGGATCGTAATTTTGCTAGTACTGATCAGAGATGCCTTCCCTATTAGGGATTTTGCTCTATCATGTAGTAGCTTCCTCCTTCTGTTGTACAGTTTATTTATGGCAGGGGTCCACCAGACTGGACTTCTGCCTTTGGATGATTGGGTCTTGGTTTTGTTTGGGATAGATGATCCATGCATTCCTGGAGATGTCCGAGAATGCGCTTATATAGGATTCTGCAGTTTGGGTCAGAGTTTCCACTGGCCCTGGGGCCTTGAAGGATTCCACTTCGGTTTTGAGAAGTGAGAAGTTCGCTTTTGAGAAGTTTTTCACTGTGGTTTTCTGGGCCGGGATGTGGACATCCAGTGAAATTAATTTATGGTCTGATCTTACCAATGAGGGATATACTGGAGCATCATGCATAGAGTCCCATGTTGGTAATGATCAGGTCTAGTATGTTGTCCCTTGTGGGAGTGGTGACTAGTTGTTCCATAGCATTTGAGTTTATAATTCCAGGAACCTTTGGGCTAAGGTGCTGGGGCTTGAGTAGTGCTCCCAGTCAATGTTTGGGTAGTTGAAGTCACTCAATATAATGGTGTTCGGAGAGATCTTCATGTTCTCTAATGTTTTCAGGAAAGCCGAGTGGGATTCCTGACTTTGATAGGATGGTCTGTAGGATGCTATAAACTGAAAAGCAGTCTTGCCATGTTAGTTGCACATGGATGGTCTCCGATACTTCGCGGCAATGCCACTAACCTGGAGGTGTGGATATCCTTGTAAATATGAAACTCCCTCCTTTGTGGTTCGGTCTGGGTTTCAGCCGAAAAGCATGATATGAGGTATAGCCTGGTAGTGCTGGGGCCTCTGGAGCCTTGAACCAGGTTTCTGTCACTGCACAGATATCGATGTTCTCACTGAGGAGAGCTTCAAGTGCATGCATCTTGAGGTTAAGACTTCTAAGCAGCATTACCCTTTAGTTTCTTGTTCCTTGTGCTGTCTATGGGGTGGGTTTGACTTTTGAGCCTTGCCTAAAAGGCACTATGGGGTGGCAAGAGCCTTTGCCAATATCTGAAAGCCCAGTGGTGACAGGTGCAAGCCATCCCTAGTGAAGCAACATGGCTTGTAGAGCATGTCATCCCAGGCTGACAGACACTGGATCCCTTTTGAATGACACCAAAATTTTAGCCAATTGTTAAAATCGATCATTTTGTCTTTGTACTGTGGCATCATTCTAGGTGAGGGTAAGATGCTGCTCAAGGTCAGGGTCATACCAGCCTGGGCTACATGATCAGAGAGCTCCCCTATGTCTCTTTTCATGTAGTCGAGGGAGGTACGTCTCAGGTCATTCACACCAGCATGTACAATGACTGAGTCATATTTGTATTTGCTTTGGAGTGACCTGAGTGCTTATGCTATGTGGCGGATCCTAGCACTACAGGCAGCTCACCGTGACCTTCTCTTTATTCAGCCTGGTGAGCGGACATCAGTGTGTCTGACAATAGAGTCACCTATTACAAGAGTATCAGGTGTTATTCAGCCTTAAGGGCTGTGGCTGCTTGGCACACTAACTTTGTGGGCTATGTGTTGCGTGTGTTGTTTTGAGGTAGCGCTTGTTTGGATGTCTGCTTTGGAGGTCTCTGTTGCTTAGGTAGATTTTTATTTAGAGCCTCTCGAGTATGTTTTGTGTATTTATGTGTTTGGTTCGCTGATGTGGTGGGACTATGTGATACTGGAATTGTGTTGTGTGAGGTTACCTTCTCCTGACTGGTTTCACCAGTTTTGAGATGAGAGAGCTCAGCCTCCAGTTTGGCTAAATAGTTGCATCTCTCACATATATTTGAACCTGTTTGGAGGAGGAGAGGGTTGTCCGTGTACATGAGACAGTTGTAACATTGCCTCAAAATTCCCAGATTCACCAGCTGGACTGGAGAGGAAACCATTGACTGACCTTTTGGACATGCTAGAGTAATATAGGAAACTGAATTTGGGCACGGACCAATAGAGGACAGGGTAATCAGAGAGTATAAGAGTAAGTAGTGCTTATGGTTTAATAGTGCTAACTTGTAGGATTACTTAATTGGACCAGTGAAGGGCCTTAGAATGAGAATATGGTGTTTAAATTGAGATAGAGCAGTTCTAAGGGAAAAAGTGAAGAGCAGACTTTGTGGAGCCAGGAATAGTTTACAATTACCCAATTAGGTGGGCCTGTTGTGCTATGTGACAAAACGCAAACCGAAAAGAGGGTTTTAAGAGAGGAAGATGAAGGAGTTTGGAATTGACCCAAAATGGCCAATAAAACTACAGTTTCAAGTCAGTAACCACTCCCACAGGCAGGCAGGCCGCTTCAACGCTTTCACTGCCACTGATCAACAGAGAGACTTCCTAGCCCAAGCAAAAAATGGCCTCCAAGAAACTTACAAACAGTTCAAGAACAGCAAGCCTGTAACTGAACTTTTAAATCTCAGAAAAGTGGGAAAAAGCAAGATTTTTTGTTTGTTTTTTCAGAGATAGCAGAGGTTCACAAGTATCAACAAGTTATAACAGTGCAGTAAATGACCCCACAAGAGTGCTAGGCCAAAGACAGATAAAATGCAAGTTTTGAGAAAAAACGATTTTAAATAAGTGCAAACAGGAAATTCAGTAAAACAGCTCTAGGTTGTGCCCTAAATACAGTTACTAATGCAGAAATCAAGTTTAACAAGCCAGAAAATGCTCAAAATAGGTGGCTATGCAGAAAACTTAGCAAATAAACAGAGGAAATATACTTAAAATCTCAGTTGCTCCTTTCAGCCCTCTTGGTGGTGCTTCACCAACAGCCAACAAGCCTGAAAAGACTGTCTCATGAGGCAATATGGTTTTAAGAGAGGAAGATGAAGGAGTTTGGAATTGACCCAAAATGGCCAATAAAACTACAGTTTCAAGTCACTAAGCACTCCCCAGGGGCAGGCAGGCTGCTCAATGTTTTTCACTGCCACTCATCAACAGAGAGACTTTCCTTTAGCCCAAGCAAAAAATGGCCTCCAAGAAACTTACAAACAGTTCAAGAACAGCAAGCCTGTAAATGAACTTTTTAAATCCTTCAGAAAAGTGGAAAAAGCAAGATTTTTTGTTTTTGTTTTTCAGAGATAGCAGAGATTCACAAGTATCAACAAGTTATAATAGTGCAGTAAATGACCCCAATAATAAGAGTTAGGCCAGAGACAGATAAAATGCAAGTTTTGAGAAAAAAACGATTTTAAAAATAAGTGCAAACAGGAAATTCAGTAAACAGCTCTAGGTTGTGCTCTAAATACAGTTACTAATGCAGAAATCAAGTTTAACAAGCCAGAAAATGCTCAAAATAGGCGGCTATGCAGAAAAACTTAGCAAATAAACAGAGGAAAAATACTTAAAATCTCAAAAGTGGCATTACACATATTGCACATATTACATATGACATTAAACATTTTATTACACATAACATTACACATATTAGACATAACATTATACATAGTATTACAAATAATGTATGTAATATTACACTTAATATTATACGTATTACATGTAATATTACATGTATCATTACACATAATATTACACATATTACATGTAATATTACAAATAACATTATGGATTCACTTCAGAATCTCGAAATTCTGAAACGTCAAATTTCATATGACAGAGACCATATGATCGATGTTTTGGAATATTGAAATTTCTAAACAAATCCAAAAAAAAAGCTACAATTTAAATGTTTTTGAAGGGGAGCAAGCCCCCCTGCACCGCCTACACCCCCGGTACTTAAATATTCCAACTCCGAGATTGCACTACAGTGAGGAAAAGGGAAATCCCCCATTCTGTGCTGTATGCAGATCTCCGTTCACAATGTTGGGATTCCGAAAGTTCGATCATATGGTCTCGGCCATATGAAATTCGATCTTTCAGGATTTCGGCATTGTGAAGTCTTCCCAGCATTACACATATTACACATAATATTACACATAACATTGCACATAATATTACACATAACATTGCATGTAACATTACATCTAATATTACAACTGACATTACACATATTACACATAATATTACACATGACATGAAACATAATATTACACATAACATTAAACATAACATTATACATAGGCCAGTATTCATAAGTAATTAATGTAAAAGCGTTAGAGAATTTGGGGGGAACACAGACAGGTGCAGCTGAGTCGGTATTCCAAGAGGTCATTTACACCAATTTGCAGTGTCCTCGAATGTCGTTATGCAAATCAGCAGATAAAGAAATGGTAGTGAGAAGTAACATAAATGTTCATATGCTAATTAAGACTATTTTATACAATTTTCAATTCAGTCAGTTTTTCCCATTTTCTCGCACTTGTAGTAGATGCACTATAAAATGGGAAGGCTCGCCAAATGTATCAGAGTTGCATTTGGTGGAAATGCTATAATTTGTGGGAGATTTGCTATTTCTAGGTCAGAGTTGCTTGTCTTGGGCAGGCAAATCTGCTTGCACCCACTGGTGCTTGCCCACCAAGAAGGCAAAAATATAAGTAAAGGATCACTCATCATACTTTATAATCCAGAAATCCTTGATAGGTTTAGAGTGAACAGGGACATTTTAAGAGTCTTAGTGGGCATTTTTGACCCCCATAGGGACACTAGAAGAATGTGTGGAATTCTTATTCCTGTGGACACCAAAGCATGTAGAGTCCTCACTATACTAGCTACAGGGACCTTCCGGAAATAGTCTGGGTACATTTTGGGGATCTCACTGGCTTCTGCCTTGAAGATACTGAAGGAGTTCATGGATGCACTCTTGGCACATGTGGATCAGTACATCTATTTTCCGGTGTCACCTCGGGCCAAAACTTGGACTATGAGTGCCTTTTTTAGGCAGGTACATTTCCCTGAGGTACTTGGTATGATAGCTTGCACCCATGTCAACTGGGTGAGCGGTACTGCATAAGGAAGGGCTTCCATTCCATCAATTGCCAGGTAGTGTGTGATGCTTAAAGTGCATCACCAGCATCTATGCCCAGCATCCTGGGAGTGCACATGATTCCATATCTGGCACACTAGCTCACTCTACGACCTCTTCCTGCATATCTGGATGCCCGGTGGTCATCTTGTTGGTAAGCTGCATTTTGTTTAGTAATTAATTAATCATGCTAAACATAATTGCTGTATTTAATTTATATTTTGTCTCCCCCATCTCTTTTTTTAAATGGGAATATTGGAAATCCACTGGAACCATGGCTTATGACTTCAGTGAGAAATCCATCAGGAGATGTTGTGGAGGAGAAATATAATACATTCCTGTCCCAGACCAATACTGTGATCGACATGGTGTTTGGCTTCCTGAAGACCTATTTCAGGTGTTTGGATGAGTTTAGAGGGACAATTCAGTATGACCCAGCTACATGCATGTAGGATGTTCACTGCCTGATGCATTCTGCATAACATGATCTTGTGCCATTCTGGTGGTGAAGTGATGCATGCTGTCACTGTAGCTCTCAGTTCTAGTTCCAGTTTGACTAGTGATGATCAGCTGGCATTAGTTTTAAGGACCCCATGTGGCAGGCTTTAGCACATCATGCAGCTGCACATGTAAAGAGGTAGCATCTAGTCCTGAACTATGGACCAGGACATTAAGGTCAGTGTTTCCTTTTTTAGAAAACACATAGAGTATATTAATGTATGCAGTGATTTCTGTTGACTATGCTGTGTGGTGCACGGCCTGCTGCCACTGTTCATCTGACATTCTCTCTCATCTTAAAATACTCTTTTGTTACTGTCTGTTTGTCTGAGTGCTCACTGATTCCTGTTTAGTGATGCTGAAAGGCAGCAAATCAATAAATAACTCAACATTTGCACATCTTATTTAATAACTTTTTGGTTTAATTATTGATTTACTATGCAATAGAAAGATAGTGAAAAATGTAAGCTTCATTTGCAATTTTGTGTAAAGAATTATGTTGCACTGCACACCAGATTTCTTTCTTACTCTCATTCAAAGTAATTATGAGCTCAGAAACTTTCTTCATTTGTGCAGTGATGAGGGTGTACTGGCAGCAGTTAAGTGTATGTGGCAGGATGATTATTTCAATGTGTCATTTCTGTATGATGTAGTGGACCTTGAAATGTTGGCTGGTTGCTATTGTGATTTCTTATGTAACTGTAATCATGTGGAATGGTAATGTATGTATCATTGTTGTTTGGCCCAATGCTAAATTATGTACTTAACAGATGTACATAGACTACTCTCCTTCCCACAATACAATTGCATTCAAATGGAAATGTACAAGATTGCAGTTTGAGAATATAGTGAAAGTAATAGCTGGAAAGGGAATAATTTCACATATATGCCCACTCCCCCACCCCAATTAAACCGTATTTCAAAGACACAGATATATTTATCAATGAATGTTAGTCACAGTAGCTCCAGATCAAATGAGTCATATACATTTCCCATTGATAGGCCTGGTGATGGTGCAGCTGATCTGGAGGATGGGCTACCATGAGAACTGTAAGTTGAGTTAGTCTGATTGTGTGATCTAGAGGAGGAAGGTGATCTTCCTGTCAGTGACCTGACAGTGCTGTGTGACTGTGAGCCTGACCTGGAAAGTGAGACTCTCCTAGCTGTAGATGACCATTGATAAGGCCTTTGAGTAATTTGTTGTGATTGCTTATTGTAAGTACTAACATTACTGTCTTGACAGCCAGTGTTAGTATCATGTGACCTCCGTCCATGTGTCCAGACTGTACCATGTCTCTTTCCTGTTGTAAAACTGAGCCCAGCTTGACTCTGGTATATCCAAACCAGTGTACAAATGGAATCTACAACTGATGCCTGGTGTGTCATCCTGCTACGGTATCAGTAATACCAACTGATGCCTGGCATGTCATCCTTCTACATATCAGTGATACCAACTGATGCCTGGTGTGTCATCCTGCTACATATCAGTGATACCAACTGATGCCTGGCATGTCATCCTGCTACATATCAGTAATACCAACTGATGCCTGGTGTGTCATCCTGCTACGTATCAGTAATACCAACTGATGCCTGGCGTGTCATCCTGCTACATATCAGTGATACCAACTGATGCCTGGTGTGTCATCCAGCTACATATCAGTAATACCAACTGATGCCTGGTGTGTCATCTTGCTACGTATCAGTGATAGCAACTGATGCCTGGCATGTCATCCTGCTACATATCACTGATACCAACTGATTCCTGGTGTGTCATCCTGCTATGTATCAGTGATACCAACTGATGCCTGGCATGTCATCCTGCTACATATCAGTAATACCAACTGATGCCTGGCATGTCATCCTGCTACGTATCAGTGATACCAACTGATGCCTGGCATGTCATCCTGCTACATATCAGTGATACCAACTGATGCCTGGCATGTCATCCTGCTACGTATCAGTGATACCAACTGATGCCTGGTGTGTCATCCTGCTACGTATCAGTGATACCAACTGATGCCTGGCATGTCATCCTGCTACAAATCAGTGATACCAACTGATGCCTGGTGTGTCATCCTGCCTGTCATCGACTGCCTGTCTTCATCCTGACACTGGTCTTCTGCCTGTGGAGACACTGGTGTACAAGCGTGAGTGGAATATCAGTTTGTGTTTGACTTTGTGATGCAGTGTCATTTTCTGTAGAGTAACTGACATGTTGTGAGGTGAGAGTGCCTATCATTACACTGGGAGACTGCCTGCCACTTCCCTCAGGTTGCCTCATAAATACAACTATATCATCATCATCATTAACCTCAGCCACACCCATTCCACTGGTGACATCATCCATATTTATTGATACAGTTGAATTGTTTGCTTCTGATGCTGAGTTTGTAAAAAGAACCATTACAACACATTAATAGCAGTGCGAAAGTGTGTGGTATAGTTTGCTTACAGGGGGATGGGGGAGTGGGAAACTTACCGTTGTACGGAAGGCTTTCTACATGGCTCATCTCATAAATAAGGGTATTTCATCCAGGAACAAGGAGATCATAACATTGCTGTACTCCTCCCTTATCAGACACATTATCGAGTATAATGCCCCCTTCGGCATGTACCTTGCCGAGCACATGCAGCAGCTGGAGAGTCCACAGAAGTTCCTGACCAGGAAAACACAGGGTCTGAAATACCTATCCCATACAGATAGGCTAAAATCCCTGTGCCTCTACTCAGTCTCATACAGACTGCTCAGAGGTGACCTGTGTCTGGCATACAAGGCCATCTTAGACCCAGCCTTGGTGGACTTGTTGCATATCCGTAAGTCAAACTCCACTCGCTAACCCACACACAAGGCCTTAACCTGGAATGTGACATTAATAGAACTTGTTGACAGGATAGATTTGTGTCCCAAAGACTCCCCGATCTGTGGAATAAACTCCCTCTCCATATCAAGCAGAGTACCTCTGAAGCTCTCTTTAAGAGGAACCTGAATGACTGGATGGGAAACAGAAAAGACACCCCTTGGATCCCACCTGTGTCCTTGCTTTGAGGGAACATGGGTGGAATTCTTGGCTAGGCTTATAAGGGCCTCTGGGCCAATAGCCTAGTATCATTCTATGAATCTATGAACCTATGAACCATGAAGTCTGCCTTCATTTTCATTAGCTACTGGTGTACAAGGCCGACCTAATAATAATAATGAATTGTGATGTGTTTAATTACAGTACTGTTTGTCACTGTTCAATATTAAACATTTAAAACGTACATTGTATATTTCAAACCAACCTACAGTAGCAGATGAATGCAACTGCTGCTGCTGCAGACTTTGGTTTAATGGAACAGAGTCCATGCCACCTCCAGTTATTCCAGTTGCACCATCTTCTGTATCATAGTCATCTCAATGGATGGACAGAAGGTATTCATCATCTGGTGTTAACTTAATAAAATTCAGAGGCCCTCCTCCGTACTGGTCCTGGAAGTTGCAGTCTGCCTTGCCATCCTTCTAACACACCCTATCATATCATTTGACCTTTTATTGCACTGTAAACAAACAAAGTCAGGTAGTAGGTAAAGGCTGGAACACAACCAAACAGTAAAATGTAAAAGAAAAACTGGAGCTCCGGAAAGCACGGCTTAAAACTTTAATAAACTTCAGTAAAAAAGTAAGCGCTTTTGCGGAAAACAAACCCGCTTCTTCAAACCATATAAAAAGTTACACAAACCACTCACATATATATATATATATATATATATATATATATATATATATATATATATATGTATATATATATGTATGTATATATAAATTCAAAAAGACATTCTCCAATGAAAACAATCTTCCATTCTAAAAGCACAGCCCACTGGAGCAAGGAACTGGCCAGTAAAGATGCTTTGTATCAACACACCCCTTTAAAAACATGAATATTAAAATAGTAACATGAAAAACTTATCAGAGACAATAGTATCATGAAAAAGCTACACACCAGACAGGAGGAGAAGGTAACCACACACACTATAGACCCAGTCTCACATAATACCATCACAACCTCAAATCATACACATAAACACACAAAGACATACTCGGAGGCTCTGATCAAAAATCTACCAAAACAGCAGAGGCCACCAAAGCAGACACCCAAACAACTACCACCTCAGAACACAACACCTGCAACACATAGACCACACAGTCAGAGTGTCAAGCAGTCACAGCCCTTAAGGCCAAACACAATGCCAGACACACTAGTCATTGGTGACTCCATAGTCAGACACACTGACGTCCCGCTCACCAGACTGAGTAAGGAGAAGGTCACAGTAAGCTGCCTGTCGGGTGCTAGAATCCGCCACATAACGCATGCACTCAGGTCTCTCAACAGCAGGTACATGTACGACTCAATCATTGTCCACACTGGTGTTAACGACCTGAGACGTACCTCCTTGGACTACATGAAAAGAGACATAGAGGAGCTCTCTGATTATGTAGCCCAAGCAGGTATGACCCTGACCTTGAGCAGTATCCTACCTTCACCAAGAATGATGCCACAATACAGAGATAAGATGATCAGCTTTAACAATTGGCTTAAACTCTGGTGTCATTCAAAGGGGATCCAATGTCTGTCTGCCTGGGATGACATGCTGGACAAGCCACGCTGCTCGCAAGGGACGGCTTGCACTTGTCACCCTGGGATTCCGGATTTTGGCAAAGGCTCTTGCCACCTTTTTTAGGCAAGGCTCAAATTCTAAACCTACCACCCTAGAACAAAACAAAGAAAAAAAACTAAGGGTAATGCTGCTCAATGCCAGAAGTCTCAACCTCAAGATGCACGACTCGAGGCCCTTCTCAGTATGGAGAACATCGATGTCTGTGCTGTGACAGAAACCTGGTTCAAGGCTCCTGAGAGCACCCCAGCACTATCAGGTTTTACCTCATATCATGCCCGCCCCAAAACCCGGACAATACCAAGAAAGGAGGAGGGGTATCGATATTCATCAAGGACACCCACACCTCAAGATTGGTGGCATCGCATGATGCATCGGAAACCATCCAGGTGCAATTAACCATAGGCAAGATTGCTCTGCAATTTGTAGCATGTTACAGGCCACCCTTGCAAACTCAGGAACCTCATATGGCCTTCCTGAAAACACTGGAGGGGATAAATGTATCTCCAAACACCATCATACTAGGTGACTTCAACTACCCTAATATAGACTGGGAACACTACTCAAGCCCAAACACTCTAGCCCAAAAGTTCCTGGAATTCATAAACTCAAATGCCATGGAACAACTAGTCACCATCCCCACAAGAGGAGAAAACATACTTGATCTCATCATCACGAACATGGGAGCACAATGTTCAATGCCGGAAGTATACCCCTCACTGGTGAGATCTGATCACAAACTAATCTCGCTGGAGGTCCTCATCCCCCCACCGAAATGAAAAGACCACAGTAAAGAACTTCTCGAAGCCGACTTCACACTTCTAAAGACTAGTGTGGTCTCCTTTAAGGCCCCTGAGCCGGTTAACATTACTCAAACCGCTGAATCACTTACAAATGCCTTCTACCAGCACCTGCAGGCTGCATGGATCAGGCAATCCCAAGCAAAACAAAGACTCTTTGTACCAAAGGCAAGCGTCCAGTCTGGTGGACCCCAGCCATAAACAAACTCTACAACAAAAGGAGAAAGCTACTACAAGATAGAGCAAAATCCTTAAAAGGTAAGACACCGCTGATCACTATAAGTAAAAAGCTAAGAGCTCTCATAAAATCATCCAAAGCTAATTTTGAGAAAAATAGCTAAGGACTCTAAAGACAACCATAAGGCATTCTTTAGCTATGTCAGAAACCTAGGAGGAAACTCCCAGATATGCTCAGAATTAGTTCAAAATGATGTGAAGATTACTGATCCTACAGACATTGCCAACATACTGGCTGACAGGTTCAGTGCAAACTTCTCCCCACCCCTAAAGGAGAGATATCTATACCAAATGATTGTAGCCCCAAACATCTCTAACGCCCAGGTGAGAACTGCTCTCTCCAAGGCAAAGAACACAGCATCCATGGGACCTGATGGTGACCCGGCTGTGTGCTCCATGAACCCAACCAGGAATTAAACCCACAGTTAGGACAGCTGTTTAATCTTAGTCTCACCTCCGGATACGCACTCCAGGGAGTGGCGCACAGCGACTGTGGTCCCACTCCACAAAGGCGTGCCTCCACCGACCCTGGAAATTACCGTCCCATTAGCTTGACAAGCCTTATCTGCAAAGCCATGGAGAGGATCATAATGGATCTCATAAATAAAGACATAGGAACTTGCAGACTTTGGATCCAACCCAGTTTGGCTTTGTCAAAGGCAGATCATGCCTTTTAAACTTGGTTGACTTTTGAAACAGTCACCAAGGCCATTGACGAGGAAAGGCAGTCCATACAGCCTACCTAGACCTGGCGAAGGCTTTGATACAATACCTCACTGGTATCATTGAAAAACTCATCAACTTAAATGTAAACCCATACATTACAAGATGGGTTGCAAACTGGCTGAGTGACAGAACCCACAGGGTCAGAGTTGCTGGCGCCATGTCAGACTCAAAACCTGTCACAAGTGGTGTCCCACAGGGCTCAGTCCTGGGCCCACTCTTGTTTGGCATCTACTTTTCTGAAGTACAAGCAAACACAGGAGGGTTATGGCTGACAAAGTTTGCAGATGACTGCAAATTGGGCGTCGTTGAAAACACATCCAACACAGATATCCTTCAGAAGGGTCTCACAGAAGCGGATAACTGGTGCCAGAGCCATGGCCTAAAGTTAAATGCCAAGAAATGCATAGTCATACCCTTCGGGAAAAATAAGGTTACCCTAGCTACCATATAGGTGGCAATCCCTGAACACAGAAGAAGTTATTAGGGACCTGGGAACCCAGGTTGACAGTAGCCTTTCATTCGACACTCATATTGCTAAATTAGTTAGGAAGACCTTCTACATTGCCCACCTTATCATGAAGGGATTCACATCTAGATCAAGGGAAGTCATAGTCTCCCTATACTCATCACTCATCAGACCAATGATTGAGTACAATGCCCCATTCGAATGTATCTGACCCGACACTTGCAGCAGCTGGAGAGGCCACAAAAGTTCCTCACCAAAAGGATAAAGGGTCTCAAAAATCTGTCTTATGCTGCCCGACTGAAAGAACTCCAGTTATATTCAGTTGCTTACCGCTTGCTCAGAGGTGACCTATGCCTGACATACAAGGCCATGTCAAACCCAGATTTGATGAACATGCTTCATCTCAAAAAATCTAGATCCCTCAGAGCCACAAGGGCGGGAGACTTAAACCTCGACACGGTTATTAATAGGACGTGCTTGAGGGATAGATTCATCACCCAAAGATTCCCTATGCTGTGGAACAAAATCCCGGTTTATGTGAGGCAGAGCACCTTGCTGGCCTTGTTCAAGAGGAATCTTGACCAATGGATGGGAGATCGCAGATACACCCCAGGGGTTACCTCAGTGTCACTGCTCGACAGAGGCACAACAAAATAATGGGCATAGTTTCTCCAAACTAAAGGGGTGGCGTAAGCCACAAAACTATGGGCTAGGCTTATAAATGCCCTCGGGCAGATAGCCTAGTATGAACCTATGAACCTATGAAAAGTTCAGTTACAGGCTTGCTGTTCCTGAACTGTTTGAAAGTTTCTGTGAGGCCATTTTTGCTTGGGCTGAAGGAGGGTCTCTGTGTTCATCAGTGGCAGTGACTAACATTGAGCAGCTTCCCTGCCCCCCGTGGAGGTGGTTACTGACTTGAAACTGTAGTTTTATTGGCCACTAGGGGTCATTTCCATAACTCCTTCATCTTCCTCTCTTAAAACCTAGTTGCCTCGTGGTTTGAGCGTCTTTTCAGGCTTGTTGGCTGTTGGTGAAGCACCCTCCAAGAGGAAAAAACGCTGAGAGAAGAAGGGAGCCACTTTGAGATTTTAAGTATTTTTCTCTGTTTATTTGCTAAGTTTTTCTGCATAGCTGCCTAGCTTGAGCATTTTCTGGCTTGTTAAACTTGATTTCTGTATTAGTAGCTGTATTTAGAGCACAACCAAAAGCTGTTTGCTGAATTTCCTGTTTGCACTTAATTTTAAATCGTTTTTCTTAAAACTTGCATATTTTCTGTCCTTGACCTAGCACTCTTGTGTGGGGTCATTTACTGCACTGTTATAACTTGATATTACTTGTGAACCTCTGCTATCTCTGTAAAAATCTTGCTTTTTCCCACTTTTCTGAGAGTTAAAAAGTTCAGTTACAGGCTTGCTGTTCCTGAACTGTTTGAAAGTTTCTGTGAGGCCATTTTGCTTGGGCTGAAGGAGGGTCTCTGTGTTCATCAGTGGCAGTGACTAACATTGAGCAGCTTCCCTGCCCCCGTGGAGGTGGTTACTGACTTGAAACTGTAGTTTTATTGGCCGCTAGGGGTCATTTCCATAACTCCTTCATTTGTCCTCAGAGGAGTGGTTTAAGGCAGTAACTTGTAGTTTATTGGCCATTTTGGGTCATTTCCTCTCTTTTCCAGCCCCTGCTATAAAGACGCTTTAGCGCATTAGCGATTTAGCCCGATTTAGCGGAGTTGCTACTGTTCCACACTAGGGCCACAGCGGTTAAGCAGGTTTAAACTATTCGGCCTACCTAAAGTCCACTCTTCAAATTTTCCCTTAAAACTACCTTCCTCGAACTATACTACTGATCTAATCAGCGTATCCTATAATTAAAAGATCATCTCTACTTGACTCCAAGTAGACTATTCTCTATCTGTTAAACGTAGCACTTGCTCCTACAGTACTTATTACCTTGATACGGCACTCTTGTCATAGATAGTACCCCAAAAGGCAAGCCCCATTTCTCGGTCACCCACGTCCCCGGAATCTTTTTAAAGTTTTTGTCTATTCCTTCTAGCATGTCGAGGATCAGTTGCTAGTGTCCTCTCCTGCTCAGCTGGTGAACCTGGGAATATTGAGGCAATGTTACAATTGCCTCATGTACACAGACAACCCTCTCCTCCTCCCACAAAACACAAATACATGCGAGAGATGCAACTATACGGGCAAACTGGAGGCTGAGCTCTCTCAACATAGGACTGGCAAGACCAGTCAGGAGGAGAAGGTTACCACACACACTATAGACCCAGTCTCACATAGTACCATTACAACCTCAAATCATACACATAAACACACAAAGACATACTGGAGGCTCTGATCAAAAATCTACCAAAACAGCAGAGGCCACCAAAGCAGACACCCAAACAACCACCACCTCAGAACACAACACCTGCAACACATAGACCTCACAGTCAGAGTGTCAAACAGTCACAGCCCTTAAGGCCAAACACAATGCCAGACACACTAGTCATTGGTGACTCCATAGTCAGACACACTGGCGTCCCGCTCACCAGACTGAGTAAGGAGAAGGTCACAGTAAGCTGCCTGTCGGGCGCTAGAATCCGCCACATAACGCAAGCACTCAGGTCTCTCAACAGCAGGTACAAATATGACTCAGTCATTGTCCACGCTGGTGTAAACGACCTGAGACGTACCTCCTTGGACTACATGAAAAGAGACATTGAGGAGCTCTCTGATTATGTAGCCCAGGCAGGTATGACCCTGACCTTGAGCAGTATCCTACCTTCACCAAGAATGATGCCACAATACGGAGATAAGATGATCAGCTTTAACAATTGGCTTAAACACTGGTGTCATTCAAAGGGGATCCAGTGTCTGTCTGCCTGGGATGACATGCTGGACAAGCCACGCTGCTTTGCAAGGGACGGCTTGCACCTGTCACCCCTGGGATTCCGGATATTGGTAAAGGCTCTTGCCACCCCCATAGTGCCTATTTTAGGCAAGGCTCAAATTCTAAACCTACCACCCTAGAACACAAAAAAGGAAAAAACTAAGGGTAATGCTGCTCAATGCCAGAAGTCTAAATCTCAAAATGCACACTCGAGGCCCTTCTCAGTATGGAGAACATCGATGTCTGTGCTGTGACAGAAACCTGGTTCAAGGCTCCTGAGAGCACCCCAGCGCTATCAGGTTTTACCTCATATCATGCGTTCCGGCCCCAAAATCCGGACAATACCAAGAAAGGAGGGGGGGTATCCATATTCATCAAGGACACCCACACCTCAAGACTGGTGGCAACGCACGATGCATCGGAGACCATCCAGGTGCAATTAACCATAGGCAAGACTGCTCTGCAAATTGTAGCATGTTACAGGCCACCCTCACAAACTCAGGAACCTCACATTGCCTTCCTGAAAACACTAGAGGGGATAAATGTATCACCAAACACCATCATACTAGGTGACTTCAATTACCCTAATATAGACTGGGATCACTACTCAAGCCCAAACACCCTAGCCCAAAAGTTCCTGGAATTCATAAACTCAAATGCCATGGAACAACTAGTCACCATCCCCACAAGTGGAGATAACATACTTGATCTCATCATCACGAACATGGGAGCACAATGTTCAACACCGGAGGTGTACCCCTCACTGGTGAGATCAGACCACAAACTAATCTCGCTGGAGGTCCTCATCACACCCCACCTGAAATAAAAAGACCACAGTAAAGAACTTCTCAAAAGCCGACTTCACACTTCTAAAGACTAGTGTGGTCTCCTTTAAGGCCCCGAGCCATGGAAAACAGTACTCAAGCCACTGAATCACTTACAAATGCCTTCTACCAGCACCTGCAGGACTGCATGGATAAGGCAATCCCAAGCAAAACAAAGACTCTTTGTACCAAAGGCAAGCGTCCAGTCTGGTGGACCCCAGCCATAAACAAACTCTACAACAAAAGGAGGAAGCTACTACAAGATAGAGCAAAATCCTTAAAAGGTAAGACACCCTTGATCACTATAAGTAAAAACTAAGAGCTCTCATAAAATCATCCAAAGCAAATTTCGAGAGAAAAATAGCTAAAGACTCAAAAGACAATCATAAGGCCTTCTTTAGCTATGTTAGAAACCTGGGAGGAAACTCCCAGATATGCTCAGAGCTAGTTCAAAATGATGTGAAGATTACTGATCCTACAGACATTGCCAACATACTGGCTGACAGGTTCAGTGCAAACTTCTCCCCCCCCCCAAAGGAGAGATATCTATACCAAATGATTGCAGCCCCCCAAACATCTCCAGCTCCCAAGTGAGAACTGCTCTCTCCAAAGCAAAAAACACAGCATCCATGGGACCTGATGGTGTCCCGGCTGTGTGCTCCATGAACTCAATGAGGAATTAAACCCACAGCTAGGACAGCTGTTTAATCATAGTCTTACCTCTGGATACGCCAGGGGTGGCGCACTGCAACTGTGGTACCACTTCACAAAGGCGGTGCCTCCACCGACCCTGGAAATTACCGGCCCATTAGCTTGACAAGCCTTATCTGCAAAGCCATGGAGAGGATCATAATGGACCTCATAAATAAAGACATAGGGAATTTGCAGACTTTGGATCCAACCCAGTTTGGCTTTGTCAAAGGCAGATCATGCCTTTTAAACTTGGTTGACTTTTGAAACAGTCACCAAAGCCATTGATGAGGAAAGGCAGTCCATACAGCCTACCTCGATCTGGCTAAGGCCTTGATACAATACCCCACTCGGGTATCATTGAAAAACTCATCAGCTTAAATGTCAACCTATACATCACAAGATGGGTTGCAAACTGGCTGAGTGACAGAACCCACAGGGTCAGAGTTGCTGGCGCCATGTCAGACTCAAAGCCTGTCACAAGTGGTGTCCCACAGGGCTCAGTCCTGGGCCCACTCTTGTTTGGCATCTACTTTTCCAAGTACAAGCAAACACAGGAGGGTTATGGCTGACAAAGTTTGCAGATGACTGCAAACTGGGCCATAGTAGAAAACACATCTGACACAGATATCCTTCAGAAGGGTCTCACAGAAGCGGATAACTGGTGCCAGAGCCACGGCCTAAAGTTAAATGCCAAAAATGCATAGTCATACCCTTGGGAAAAACAAGGTTACCTAGCTACCAAATAGGTGGCAATCCACTGAGCGCAGAAGAAGTTATCAGGGACCTGGGGACCCAGGTTGATAGTAGTCTGTCATTCGACACCCATGTAGCTAAAGTAGTTAGGAAGACCTTCTACATTGCCCACCTTATCATGAAGGGATTCTCATCTAGATCAAGGGAGGTCATAGTCTCCTTTACTCATCACTCATCAGACCAATGATTGAGTACAATGCCCCATTCGGAATGTATCTGACCCGACACTTGCACCAGCTGGAGAGGGCACAAAGTTCCTCACCAAAAGGATAAAGGGTCTCAAAAATCTGTCCTATGCTGCCCGACTGAAAGAACTCCAGCTCTATTCAGTCGCTTACCGCTTGCTCAGAGGTGACCTTTGCCTAACATACAAGGCCATGTCAAACCCAGATTTGATGAATATGCTTCACCTCAAAAAATCCAGATCCATCAGAGCCAGAAGGGCGGGAGACTTAAACCTTGACACGGCTATTAATAGGACGTGCTGGAGGGATAGATTCATCACCCAAAGACTCCCTATGCTGTGGAACAAAATCCCGGTACATGTGAGGCAGAGCACCTCGCTGGCCTTGTTCAAGAGAAATCTTGACCAATGGATGGGAGATCGCAGATATACCCCAGGGATTACCTCAGTGTCACTGCTCGACAGAGGCACAGCAAAATAATGGGTATAGTTCCCCATACTAAAGGGGTGGCGTAAGCCACAAAACGATGGGCTAGGCTTGTAAATGCCCTCGGGCAGATAGCCTAGTATGAACCTATGAACCTATGAACCTATGAACCTCTCTGACATTTAAATATTAATGTTTAAGGGGCCAAGACTTAAGAACCAGCTTCAAAGACACATGTTCATTCAGCCCGGAAATACATTTCCTTTCAAAAGAAGTATCCATTTCATTTCTTTCATTCCAGTACATCTTTACTGGTCAGTTCCTTGCTTACCTTTTTTACTGAAGTTTATTAAAGTTTTAAGCCATGGTGTGCAGAGCTCCAGTTTTTCTTTTATTGCACTATGCCATTGAGCTGTTTCTGCCTCCAACCCCACAACTACTTGGCTCCATGCTTTTCTCCTCTGGGCTTCTCTAGGCCCCCCTTTACCAAAATGAAGTCTCCCATATGCCAAATGTGCTGCCAAGAGTACATGATTTTCCTCACAGCTAAAGTTATCATGTCTATCCCTGGTTCCTTTATTCTGTATCTGCACTACCCAGGAAAAAAAGGGGAAAAAATAAAAGGGTTACAGTCAGGTACCTGCCACACCTTTGTTTGGATGACACCAGCAGTTAAACTATAAACCACTGGTTGGCTACTCCTGCCACTAACAAAAATAAATAAATAAGCAAAGAGAAATCTGACTTCAAAGTGTGCAGCTTATTAAATACTTCTTATTTCGGCTTTTTTCCTGGTTAGGGGTCACCACAGCAGATCACCTGTCCGCTCATGATTGGCAGTGGAGTTTTACAGTGTTGAGTTGCCAACCTGGTGCCCAACATTCCATGGAAGGGACACACATGCATGCACTCATGCCTAGGGCCAATTTAGAATATCCAATCCCCCTACAGCATGTCTTTCAGAAGAAACTGGAGCACCTGGAGGAAACCCACGTGACCACAAGGAGGACATGCAGACTCCATAAAGAAGGCACCCCAACCAAGGATCGAACTGAAGAACCTCTTGCTGTGAGGCAGCAAAGCTAACCACTGCACCACCATGGCCACGCCAGCTTATGCAATACTGATGAGATTAATTACACCAAAATCAAAATGCAGAA
Source organism: Protopterus annectens (assembly GCF_019279795.1). Lineage (NCBI taxonomy): Eukaryota > Metazoa > Chordata > Ceratodontiformes > Protopteridae > Protopterus > Protopterus annectens. Next base: position 635,344,490 of record NC_056751.1, read on the forward strand.
TTATCTGCCATTGTCATGTATTCCTCCCTCACTGACAATAGCAAAACATCACTTTAACATTTGTATTTCTGTCTTCTGCACAGTACACATTCCCAACTGGAATATCCACTTTTTAAGATGTATGAAAAGTCCAAAAGTTCTGTAATGATATATTGCTAACTT